>NC_048567.1:44501683-44594183 GCF_013265735.2 Oncorhynchus mykiss
AGTCAATAACATCAAATCTCCAGGTCTACTACTCTGAATCCTCCGATCCTAGACACTCTGCCAATGCCACCACAGCCTCTCTCCTGCTTCCTAGAAGTTACTCAGTGAGGTATTAAGGAAACCATGTCCGAAACCAAGTGCGCTGGATCCTGTTCCAACTGCCCTGCTCAAATCATCCACCAGGCCCTCACAAAACACAGGTTGTAAACCACTACCTTCAAACCACTCCCTGGCAGTGTCCCACCCACACTAAAGACAGATATCATCCCCCTTCTTAACCTTTCTGGGAAGGGGGTTCCACTAGCGGAGAACCTGGCCTACAGCCAGTGAAATTGTAGAGTGCAAAATTCAAACAACAGAAATCTCATAATTAAAATTCCTCAAACATAGAAGTATTATACACCATTTTAAAGATAAACGTCTTGTTAATCCAACCACAGTGTCTGATTTCAAAAAGGCTTTATGGCGAAAGCACTCCATACGATTATGTTAGGAATTGGGGCATTATGTTCAGTAATGCATTGTCTCAAACAAACATCCGGTGAAATTGCAGAGAGCTAAATTCAATTACAGAAATACTCATCATAAACATTGATGAAAGATAAGTGTTATACATAGGCTTAAAGATAAACTTCTTGTTAATCCAGCCGCTGTGTCAGATTTCAAAAAGGCTTTATGGTGAAAGCACACCATGCAATTATGTTAAGACAGAGCCTAGCCACACAGACATTTTCCAGCCCAAAAGTCAGAAATAGCGCTAAAATTAATCACTTACCTTTGATGATTTTCATCTGGTGGTACTCCCAGGACTCCATGTTACACAATAAATGTTTATTTAGTTCGATAACGTTCATCTTTATGCCCAAAACACAACATCCATACGAAAAGTCAAGAAAGTTCATTTAAAGTTCGTAGAAACATGTCAAACGATGTTTCTAATCAATCCTTAGGGTGTTTTATCGTAAATATTCAATAACGTTTCAACCGGACAATATTGTTTTCATTAGAAAGGAAAGGGAACTAATGTCACGCGATAAACAACTCATGGCTTTCAGCTGAGCCACTTACTCTGAGTTCTCTTCCCTTTCACAATAGAAGCCTGAAACAACATCTAAAGACTGTTGACATCTACTGGAAGCCTTAGGAAGTGCAATCTGATCCCACAAACATTGGATATTCGATAGGCATTCACTTGAAAACTACAAACCTCAGAATTCCCACTTCCTGGTTGTATTTTTCTCAGGTTTTCGCCTGCCATATGAGTTCTGTTATACTCACAGACATTACTTTAACAGTTTTGGAAACTTTAGAGTGTTTTCTAGCCAAATCTACGAATGATATGCATATTCTAGCTTCTGGAACTGAGTAACAGGCAGTTTACTCTGGGCACGCTTTTCATCCAAACTTCCCAATGCTGCCCCCTATCCCAAAGCCCACACTGAACCTGGAATTTTTGACCAATTTAAAGGCTAATCTCCAACCTCCCCTTCCTCTCCAAGGTGTTAGAAAAAGTGGTTGCCGTACAGCTCCAAGACCATCTCAATCACAACAACCTGTTTGAAAAGTTCCAGTCAGGATTCCAGCTGGCCCACAGCACTGAAATGGCCCTACTCATGGTCACCGATTGCAGCTGATGCAGGCCCCCTGGTCTCCTAATCATCCTGGACTTAAGCACAGCATTTGCTTCCAGGACACCATCAGACTCTCTGGACCAACCCTGAGCTGGTTTCGCTCCTACCTCTCAGACAGGACTGAGTATGTCTTCCTAGGCAGGTCCATGTCCCGGTCACCAGTGCTTTTCAAAACTTTTAAAACCATGGCTAGAGACGGTCGAAGAATACAGCAAAGAGCTGCTGTTTTTATGAGTGAGTTCATGTAAGTTCTTACTCAGAACTGTCAAAAACGTTGTATTCAACACATAAGCCATAAAATGTGCTTTCTTCCTACTTCCACTCACGCTACAACCAGCACTGCAGCTGCAATGAATGAGTAGGAAAGTGTATTGATAGGCTTGCGTTGTTATTATTAGCGGCTTTGGTCTTTTACAATATCGAGGAATATTTAACTTTCTCTGTTCATAGGAGTAATAACATGAATTTGTGCATGAGGCAAAAATAATGCGGTGCGACTCGAGTTTCACCATCACCTGGAAGATGGTGTCCCTTTTTGGTCAGTGTCAGTGGAGGAAAGGGAGTGTGGAGGGATGTTGAGATGCTGTCATTCCACTGCTATGCTGAGGACACCCAGCTGTATGTGAAAACTGCCCCAAGTCCCTGCCTTGAGGAGATAACATCTCATTCAGAATCAAATTCAAAAACCCCCTGCTGACATTCCAACGCAACCTCAGGTCGAGTGATAGCCTGCTCAAGAACCAAGCTCCTCTCCATGGGGGATCTGGCTTTCTGTTCAACCCCCCACCTCTGGAATGCACTCCTCTCGGACCACCTGAAGGCACCACAGACTCTGGGTTCCTTTAAAAATGTCCTAAAAACCCTCGTCTTTAGACAGGCCATTGTTAGTTTTGAAGAGTTTTTGGTAGATTATTTTTGTTTTATGCATGTTCTGTTCTTGCACGTTAGATCTTAGTTGTTTTTTTTAAGTTGAGACTTTATAGGACAGTCTGTTTTTCATTTCAATTAATTTATCCCTTTGTATATTTTAAAGCACTTGGGTTTATTTCCTTGTCATAATTTGTATTTTCCAATTTGAGGAATAAAACCCGCTAAGTTGAAATTGCAAACTGATGAATTGAAAGACTTGAAATGTTGAAAAGTTTCATTGCTGATCACCTCCAAGCACCTGCTGACCTGCTACCTGGCTTTGTTATTTTCACCCGAGGCCACTGTCCACCCGAATCCGTCTCCGATGCCTAATTCCCGGGCAGAGCAGTAAGCCTCTGTACTGAGACCTTAATAAATCTTCTTGGGCATTGGGTGTGGACACCACAGTTATCGAGTTAGCAATGTGGACTTCAATTATATCGGCACTTGTCTACCTGTGGGCGGGTTTATCCACCTCCCCACTCTGTGCCAATATATTTCACTACTCTGCTGCCATGGCTCTGAAGTATCCCCTCCCGAGCTTCGCAAACTTCAAAGCCACAGTCCCCTGCAGTGCAGTTTAGGCACAAATGCGGGACTTGCGTGTCCCTTGACACAATCACAGGGGTGCTGATCGTAAATATGTCTCGCACTGCCATCAAAATGGAATTACCTCAATCTAAAGACACCATTCGCCCGAAACGAGGGGAAAATCAGTCAAGCCTGCACTCTATCCCTCGCTGTGACAATACGGCTACCCCTCCCCTCCGAGTTTCAAAGCTGCACTGTTCAAAACTCAATCTCTCTCCAATAAAACTTTTATTGTCAATGACTTTATATGTGAAAACTGCTTGGACTTCCTATGTTTAACTGAGACATGGCACAGGGAAGGAGAAACATGCCTGTTAAACGAAGCTGCATCGATCAGACATGCCCAGTTGGCCTGCCGAGGAGGGGGTCTTGCTGTTTAGCACCGTAGCAGCTTGAAAATGGCGACTTCCTCTTTCTGATTACGCGTCATTTGAGCACATTGCATTCAAATGCAAGCCACCACAAAGCCCCAGTGTCCTAGTCATGTACGGCCCCACAAAATCATTCATGCATGACTTTTCTGAACTGTTAACTTCACTTTGCCAGTTTCGACCCAAGACGTTGATTAATGGTGATTTCAACATCCGTGTTGATAGCCCACAGTGCCCCCTGCTGTCGACTTTTTAAAACTTCTGGACTGCCTGATTTTAGAACATCATAATGATGTTCCCACCCACAACTATGTCCATACACAATAGACTTTGTCATCACAGGCCAGCTTGTCATCGAAGACCTCACTATGCTTGAAGTCGATGTTTCAGACCACAAAGCTGTGAGCCTTGTCCATCCCAAATCCTACCCCCCAAAAAGAAATTGTCTCATTGAACTTCACAACATCCAGTCCATCAACAAGGAGTATATTCTAGAGGAAGTCAACCCTTACCTCACATCAAACGGAAATAGCCTTTCTCCAAATGAGATGGTCACCCTCTAAGACAACACCCTGAGCTTAACAGTACACCACCTAACCCCTGAGAAAACATGGCAGGTATCATTCCCCTGTCCACCGCCATGGTACAATGAAAGCCCAGGACCGCAGGCTTGAATGCCAATGGTGAAAATCTCTCTGTCCACCTACTGGCTTTCAAAATCCACCAGGCTGCCTGTTGCAGCCGTCAAATCCACCAGGCCTACCTACTACTCAAACCTAATAGACAACAACCGAGGAAACCCGCGCTACCTCTTGTCCACCATCAACTACCTACAATGCTGCAACCACAGAGAACTGTGTAAGATTTTCCACCTACTTTGTGAAGACTAAGACTATAAGAAGTGCAATAATCACCTCCTCAGCCACCACCCCACCCCCCAAACATATCTATACTTGACCTTCCATGAGCTGCTTCACTCAAACCTCACCTGCTTAGATGTTGTCCATGATCTCAAAAATGAAGGCCACAAGCCTTTGTTCCATCATTCTCAGCCCTTTTATAACAAATGCCTCCAAACAGGTGTTGTTCCCTCCCAGTTCAAATCCGCAATTATCTCCCCATCCAGAAAAAAACCAACCTCGACCAAGAGAACCCTGCCAACTACTGACCAGTCTTCAACCTCCTCTGCTTGTCCAAAATTATGGAAAAAGTTGTCGCTAAACAACTAGTCACACTTGACCTCCAATGGCCAATATGAGACTTTCCCATCCGGCTTCAGGCCTAAGCACAGTACAGAAACTTCCCTCGTCAGAATGGTAAACGACCTCCTCATGTCAGCTGACAGCGGACTCCTGAACATCCTCATCCTCCTTAATCTCAGTGCCGCCTTCGACACGGTTGACCACAGCATCCTCCTGGGTCGATTGAAGGAACACATACAGTGGCAAGAAAAGGTATGTGAACCCTTTGGAATTACCTGGATTTCTGCATAAATTTGATCTGATCTTCATCTAGGTCACAACAATAGACAAACACAGTCTGCTTAAACTAATAACACACAAACAATTATACGTTTTCATGTCTTTATTTAACACACCATGTAAACATTCACAGTGTAGGGTGGGAAAAGTATGTGAACCCTTGGATTTAATAACTGATTGACCTTCTTTTGGCAACAATAACCTCAAGCAAACGTTTTCTGTAGTTCCGGATCAGACCTGCACAACGGTCTGGAGGAATTTTGGACCATTCCTCTTTACAAAACTGTTTCAGTTCAACAATATTCTTGGGATGTCTGGTGTGAACCACTCTCGAGGTCATGCCACAGCATCTCAATCGGATTGAGGTCAGGACTCTGACTGGGCTACCCCAGGAAGGTGTATCATTATTATATACCTGTATGTTGAAGCCATTCTGTTGTTGATTTACTTCTGTGTTTTGGGTCGCTGTCCTGTTGTATCATCCAACTTCGGTTGAGCTTCAATTGGAGGACAGATAGTCTTACATTCTCCTGCAAAATGTCTTGATAAACATGGGAATTCATTTTTCTGTCGATGATGGCAAGGTGTCCAGGCCCGAGGCAGCCCCGAACTATGATGCTCCCTCCACCATACTTTATAGTTGGGATGAGATATTGATGTTGGTGCGCTGTGCCTTTTTTCTCCACACATAGTGTTGTGTGATCCTTCCAAACAACTCAACTGTAGTTCAATCTGTCCACATAATATTTTGCCAGTAGCGCTGTGCAACATCCAGGTGCTCTTTTGCGAACTTCAAACATACCAGCAGCATACCTCCCTGCATACCACTGCTGGCTTGCTTCTGAAGCTAAGCAGGGTTGGACCTGGTCAGTTTCTGGATGGGATACCAGATGCTGCTGGAAGTGGTGTTGGAGGGCCAGTAGGAGGCACTCTTTCCTCTGGTCTAAAAAAAATAATATCCCAATGCCCCAGGGCAGTGATTGTGACACTGCCCTGTGTAGGGTGCCGTCTTTCGGATGGGACGTTAAACGGGTGTCCTGACTCTCTGAGGTCATTAAAGATCCCATGGCACTTATCGTAGGGGTGTTAACCCCGGTGTCCTGGCTAAATTCCCAATCTGGCCCTCAAACCATCACGGTCACCTAATAATCCCCAGTTTACAATTGGCTCATTCATCCCCCTCCTCTCCCCTGTAACTATTCCCCAGGTTGTTGCTGCAAATGAGAACGTGTTCTCAGTCAACTTACCTGGTAAAATAACGGAGAAATATAAATAAAAAAACATGCAGCAATGGGGTTTTTTGGACAGCAGTAACTTCTTCAGTGGTTTCCTTCCATGAACACCATTCTTGTTTAGTGTTTTACGTATCGTAGACTCATCAACAGAGATGTTAGCATTTTCCAGAGAATTCTGTTAGTCTTTAGCTGAGACTCCTGGATTCTTCTTAACCTCATTGAGCATTCTGCGCTGTTCTCTTGCAGTCATCTTTCCAGGACGGCAACTCATAGGGAGAGTAGCAACAGTGCTGAACTTTCTCCATTTATAGACAATTTGTCCTACCATGGACTGATGAACATCAAGGCTTTTAGAGATACTTTTGTAACCCTTTCCAGCTTTATGCAAGTCAACAATTCATAATTATAGGTCTTCTGAGACCTGTTTTATTTGAGGCATGGTTCACATCAGGAAATGCTTCTTGTGAATAGCAAACTCAAATTTTGTGAGTGTTTTTTATAGGGCAGGGCAGCTCTAACCAACATCTCCAATCTCATCTGATTGATTGGACTCAAGGTTTATTTATTTATTATTGATTTATTTCATATTTAGTTATTTAACCAACAACACAGAGTAACACAAACAAATGTACAGTCAATAACACAAAATAAAATAAAAATAGAAAAATATATGTACAGTGTGTGCAAATGTAGAAGAGTAGGGAGGTAGGCAATAAATAGGCCCTAGAGACAAAAATAATTACAAGTAGCAACGGTGAGCGACTTGTTTCTGGAAAGATGGAGTTTTAAAAGTAGAAGCTTGAATTGTTTGGCACAGGCCTGGATAGTGTGAGAACTCTGTAGGCTATCTCTGCGTTAGATTGCAACTCCGCCCCCTTTGGCAGTTCAATCTTGGCGGAAAATGTTATAGTTAAGGATGGAAATTTCAGGATTTTTGGTGGCCTTCCTACGCCAGGATTCAGGCACGACTAGGACATCTGGGTTGGCGGAGTTTTTTTATTTTACCTTTATTTAACCAGGTAAGCCAGTTGAGAACAAGTTCTCATTTGCAACTGCGACCTGGCCAAGATAAAGCATAGCAGTTCGACACATACAACAACACAGAGTTACACATGGAATGAACAAAACATACAGTCAATAATACAGCAGAAAAAAAGAAAACAAAGTCTATATACAGTGAGTGTAAATAAGGTCAAACAAGGGAGTTTAGGCAATAAATAGGCCATGGTGGCGAAGTAAATACAATATGGCAATTAAACACTGGAATGGTAGATGTGCAAAAGATGGATGTGCAAGTAGAGATACTGTGGTGCAAAAGGAGCAAAATGAATAAATACAGTATGGGAATGAGGTAGATAGATGGGCTGTGTACAGATGGGCTATGAACAGGTGCAGTGATTTGTGAGCTGCTCTGACAGCTGGTTCTTAAAGCTAGTGAGGGAGATGGGAATCTCCAGCTTCAGTGATTTTTGCAGTTTGTTCTAGTCAGTGGCAGCAGAGAACTGGAAGGAAAGGCGACCAAAGGAGGAATTGGCTTTGGGGGTGATCAGTGAGATATACCTGCTGGAGCGTGTGCTACGAGTGGGTGTTGCTATGGTGACCCGCGAGCTGAGATAGGGCGGGGATTTACCTAGCAGAGACTTGTAGATAACCTGTAGTCAGTGGGTTTGGCGACGAGTATGAAGCGAGGGCCAGCCAACGAGAGCGTACAGGTTGCAGTGGTGGGTAGTATATGGGGCTTTGGTGACAAAACAGATGGCACTGTGATAGACTACATCCAGTTTGCTGAGTAGAGTGTTGGAGGCTATTTTATAGACGACATCGCCAAAGTCAAGGATGGGTAGGATGGTCAGTTTTACGAGGGTATGTTTGGCAGCATGAGTGAAGGAAGCTTTGTTGCGAAATAGGAAGCCGATTCTAGATTTAATTTTTGATTGGAGATGCTTAATGTGAGTCTGGAAGGAGAGTTTACAGTCTAGCCAGACACCTAGGTATTTGTAGTTATCCACGTATTCTAAGTCAGAGCCATCCAGAGTAGTGATGCTGGATGGGCGGGCAGGTGCGGGCAATGATCGGTTGAATAGCATGCATTTAGCTTTATTTGCGTTTAAGAGCAGTTGGAGGCCACGGAAGGAGAGTTGTATGGCATTGAATGATAGTCAGGCTGGAGGGTGCGGGCAGCAATCGGTTGAAGAGCAAGCTCTCAACAAATGAGAGTGCCTGGGGAATGGGAGTGATGCTGGGGGCTGCAGGGCATGGGTTAACCTCTACATCACCAGAGGAACAGAGGAGGAGTAGGATAAGAGTATGGCTAAAGGCTAAAAGAACTAGTCATCCAGTGCGTTCGGAACAGCGAGTAAAAGGAGCAGGTTTCTGGGCGCTGAAGAATAGATTCAAGGCATAATGTACAGACAAGGGGTATGGTAGGATGTGAGAACAGTGGAGGTAAGCCTAGGCATTGAGTGACGATGAGAGAGGTTTTGTCTCAAGAGGCACTATTTAAGCCAGGTGCTGTCAACGCATGTGTGGGGGGTGGACAATAAGGGCTAGCTAAGGCATATCAACTACACGGTAATGTAATTCGTAATATAGTACACTTATCATAATTTGGTTTTAATCCAGAGAGGATAGCAAAAGTATCTAGATCCTCTATGAGGCTGTGGAGAGATTCTAATTGTCGTTTTAAAAGAAAACATGAATCATCAGCGTACAATGACACCCTGGTTTCTAAGCCATGGATTTCTAATCCCTTAATATTTGTGTTTGATCTAATTTTAACAGCTAACATTTAGATGGCAATAATAAATAGATATGCCGATAGTAGACAACCTTGTTTTACTCCTCTAGATAGTTTAAAACCTTCTTAGATGTAGACATTATTTACTATTTTACACCAAGGGTTACTATACATAACTTTAACTCATTTTATAAGAGATTCCCCAAAATTGAAATATTCTAGGCATTCATATATAAACTCCAGTCATACTTTATCAAAAGCCTTTTCAAAATCAGCTATGAAAACCAGGCCTGGTGTCCCCGATATTTCATAGTATTCTATTGTTTCCAGTACTTGTCTTATATTATCTCCAATTTATCGTCCATGTAAAAAACCTGTCTGTTTAGAATGAATAATATCTGACAATACTTTTTAAATTATATGCGCCAAGCATTTTGCTAGGATTTTTGCATCACAACACTGACGTGTAAGAGGTCTCCAATTTTTTTTAATGGACTGGATCTTTTTATATACCACGTGAGTCCTGTTTCAATAATAACGATATCAGACCTTCTTGTTGCGTGTCTGATAATCTACCATTTATATAGGAGTGGTTAAAACTTCTTAGGGCTGCAAGCCCGTTAACGGGATCGATATGACAACAGCCAGTGAAAGTGCAGGGCGCAAAATTCAAGACAACAGAAATTTCATAATTAAAATTCCTCAAACATACATGTATCTAATACCGTTTTAAATGTAATCTTTTTGTTAATCCCACCACAGTGTCCAATTTCAAATAGGCTTTAAAGCGAAAGCACCAAACGATTATGTTAGGTCATCACCAACTCACAGAAAAACACAGCCATTTTTCCAGCCAAAGAGAGGAGTCACAAAAAGCACAAATAGAGATAAAATTAATCACTAACCTTTGATGATCTTCATCAGATGACACTCATAGGACTTCATGTTACACAATACATGCATGTTTCATTTGATAAAGTGCATATGTATATAAAAAATCTCATTTTACATTGGCACTTTACGTTCACTAGTTCCAAAAACATCCGGTGATATTGCAGAGAACCACACCATTTTACAGAAATACTCATTATAAATGTCGATAAATACAATATTTAGACATGGAAATATAGATATACCTCTCCTTAATGCAACTGCTGTGTCAGTAAAGTTCAAAAAACTTTACGGAAAAAGCAAACCATGCAATAATCTGAGACGGCGCTCAGAAAAAGAAAAAACAATTATCCGCCAGGTTGGAGTCAACAGAAATCAGAAATAACATTATAAATATTTCCTTACCTTTGATGATCTTCATCAGAATGCACTCCCAGGAATCCAAGTTCCACATTGTTCGATAATGTCCATTATTTATGTCCAGGTAGCAACTTTTTGTTAGCGCATTTAGTACACAAATCCAAACGCTCGTGCAGGTCCAGCCGAACGTCGGACAAAAACTTCAAAAAGTTATATTAAAGGTCGAAGAAACTTGTCAAACTAAGTATAGAATCAATATTTAGGATGTTGTTATCATAAATCTTCAATAACGTTGCAACCGGAGAATTCCATTGTCTGTAGAAATACCATGGAACGCAGGTCGCTATCATGTGAAATGCGCGTGACCAGGACCTGGCTCTCTGCCAGACCACTGACTCAAAGAGCTCTCATCCGGCCCCACAATACAGTAGAAGCCTCATTCAAGTTTCTAAAGACGGTTGACATCTAGTGGAAGCCTTAAGAAGTGCAACATATCAATATCCCACTGTGTATTCAATAGGGGCTGGGTTGAAAATTTACCAACCTCAACAATCCAATTCCACTGCTACGTTGACGACACAGAGAACTACATACTGTAAAAACAACCCCAGACTCCCTCTCTTCCGATGAGATCAATGCCAGGATGTCAAACTACCTCCTACATTTCTACAATACTGAAACAGAATCAATCCTCATCGGCACTCCCCATTACACCAAAACCAGTCGCATCACCATACCTAACCTTGGCAGCCAATCCATCCCACTGTCTTCCTCGGTCTCCAATCTTGGAGTGTTACTGGACCCCTCCCTCACTTTCACCGACCACATAAATCATGTCTCAAAAAACTCACCCTGCTTCGTCCTGTTCTCTCCAAACCTGATCTGGAAAAACTGGTCAACTCCCTCGTCACCTTCCGGCTTGATTAGTGCAATCCCCTCCTTGGTGGTCTCCTCTCAAAAACCAGCCACAGGTTGCAGCTTGTGCAGAACAGTGCAGGCTGGGGTCCTCATAGGAACCTGGAGATCTGCCCACAACACCTGCATTCTAGCCTCTCTCCCACTGGCTACCCATCCAATTCAGAATCAACTTCAAAATAATCCTGTTAGTCTTCAAAACCCTCAATGCCTCTGGTCCACAATACCTCCAGTGAACTCCTCAGCCCCCAAAAAAGACTTTACGGACACTCCGTTCAAATGATCAAAGTCTCCTTGCAGTCCCAAAGACACGCTTAAAAACAATGGTGACCGAGCATTCGGTTGTCTCGGCCCCAGCTCTGGAACAAGCTCCCCTCCCACCTCCACATGCCCCAGAACACCACTGACTAAGTCTGAGCTCAATAATCACTTCTTCAAACTGTCTTTCAATTAATTTGATCTGTTGTCTGTCTCATACGTTATTTTCGAGTTCTATTGGTCTGTCCTTGTTACTTCCTGTATTATTTTGTGTATCTTGTATAGTACTAGACCGCTAGCTATCTTTTAATGTCTTAAGCTTTTTTATTTTAAATGGTTTCTCTCAATGTAAACAGCTTTGTGATTTACATCTAAATGAAAAGTGCTCTATGAATGTAACTTATTATTATTATAGCTGTGTTCATTGTTGTACTTGTCGTGTCAGCTGTGTTTTTTTGTGACGGGCCTTGTCTAGTTGTCTCGTTATTTTGTCGATGTCCCTGGTTTATGTATTTTTGAACCACTCACTGTAGCACTTTAGGCTCGTTCACACTGCACCTTAGCCCAGGGCTAAGAGCTTCCTTAGCCCTGGGCTAAGGGAGTGGTCACAGTTGCACATTCTAAAGTGGGCTAGCATCAACCTTAGCCCAGGACTAGTTGGCCCTGCTCCGGAGCAGGGTTAGCACCAACTTTTTGGGGTTAGCTGCAAAAACAAGGTGCCAAAATAGCCAGCATGAAATGTGGTCAAGAACAACACCTAGATTGCTCACTGTCCAATCACAAAAGCAGTACTGTCACTTAATTTACATATACTGGTGATTCCTGTAATAAGTTCTGAGTGTTATTTTGATAAGTAAATTCATAATGTCCTTCCATCTTAGGAAAAAACCCAAAATGCTTTCATCCCTGCAAAAACATTGGTTGCTATGCATAACTAAAATGATTGCTATGGAGACTGGCTAACGGCTTCTCACTTTAAAGGATCATAGCTTTCACCTGAATTCACCTGGTCAGTCTATATCCTGAAAGATGTTTTGTACACTCAGTGTAATGCACTGAGTGTCAGGAAAGACTGTCTGGGTTGGAAATACTCAGTATAGAGAACAGTTGGGCCCGCAACCTGGACCTACAGGCCGTGGTGAAAACATTTGCACACAAAAAAGGGCTTCAGGAGAGTCTCTCAAGTTGGATTTCATTTACCTTGAAAATTGAAGCCCATTTGTATAGGCTATTAGCTATTTGCCGGAGCAGGGTTAGCACCAACTTTTTGGGGTTAGCTGCAAAAACAAGGTGCCAAAATAGCCAGAATGAAATGTGGTCAAGAACAACACCTAGATTGCTCACTGTCCAATCACAAAAGCAGCACTGTCACTTAATTTACATATACAGGTGATTCCTGTAATAAGTTCTGCGTGTTATTTAGATAAGTAAATTCATAATGTCCTTCCATCTGAGGAAAGAACCCAAAATGCTTTCATCCCTGCAAAAACATTGGTTGCTATGCATAACAAAAATGATTGCTTAACTTTCTGTCCAAGTTTGGAGAGAGCGCGAGGACGGCTCCTGTTATGCAGGTTCAGATAGCCTGTACAGGACAGTTGTCTACTCCTATCGGTAGCTGATTCTATCGGTAGCTGATTAAAATGCCGTTGTATTTGTAACTTTTTTATTTATTTTTACAATCTGCAACGTTTGAATTTCCAACTTAAATGACTGAACACAAAAATGACATTGCCGCCAGCCAGCAGTCTAAAAATGGCAGCAACGTGGATAGCTTCATGAAATGTTAGGCTTAACATGAGAAAATGACAACCAAATAGGCCTACAAATGAACATTTATCCATTAGCTAAGGCAAAGCGATACATGCCCTGGAACCGCAGAAAGCCTTTTATCGAGGCGATAGGCATGCATCCACATAGACGTAGCAATTTCAGCTCCATGGACAGAGATCAGTTGTCTACACTTTGTGAGCGGCTGACTGGCTGACACATTCTATTTTTTTTATTATTAGGGGTGGTACTCCGACCTCACAGGGGTCCATCCAGAGAAACTGCATTATACCAGCAAAAGCATACCCGGAGCTAAACCATTTAACCTTTCTTACATCTAGCTTATGCATTTCCCACCGTCTCCTGTTGATGGAATTATGCAGAAGAAATGACGGCTCTCTCGTGTTGACAAGACAATTCTACAAGGTAAGATGTGTCAATGACATGACTACACACGTGAATGTTGTCCCTCATACAGTTCAGGAGGGGTTTATTAAACTAACAACTTTCCAACAACAAAACAAACACGTAACGTAAAAATCTTTTTGTGAACTATCATGTTATAAACGCAAGCATAAGTATTCAACTTCAATGTTATCAAAGGAAGCATAGGGTTTAGGTGAACCTAAATCAGCTCCTAGCCAATGCTACGTTGGAAAGAGTAAAAACATGATTCGGCCTTCAGTCCTAAATAACGGAGGACAGGAGGAAAGTGTTTCCTCAAGGTTCCGTTTTAGGACCACTATTGTTTTCACTATATATTTTACCTCTTGGGGATGTCATTCGAAAAACATAATGTTAACTTTCACTGCTATGCGGATGACACACAGCTGTACATTTCAATGAAACATGGTGAAGCCCCAGAATTGCCCTCGCAAGAAGCCTGTGTTTCAGACATAAGCAAGTGGATGGCTGCAAACGTTATACTTTTAAACTCGGACAAAACAGAGATGCTTGTTCTAGGTCTCAAGAAACAAAGAGATCTTCTGTTGAATCTGACAATCTTGATGGTTGTACAGTTGTCTCAAATAAAACTGTGAAGGACCTCGGCGTTACTCTGGACCCTGATCTCTCTTTTGACGAACATATCAAGACTGTTTCAAGGACAGCTTTTTTCCATCTACGTAACATTGCAAAAATCAGAAACTTTCTGTACAAAAATAATGCAGAAAAATGTATCCATGCTTTTGTAACTTCTAGGTTAGACTACTGCAATGCTCTACTTTCCGGCTACCCGGATAAAGCACTAAATGAACTTCAGTCAGTGATAAATACGGCTGCTAGAATCCTGACTTGAACCAAAAAATGTGATCATATTACTCCAGTGCTAGCCTCCCTACACTGGCTTCCTGTTAAGACAAGGGCTTATTTCAAGGTTTTACTGCTAACCTACAAAGCATTACATGGGCTTGCTCCTACCCATCTCTCTGATTTGGTCCTGCCGTACATACCTACACGTACGCTACAGTCACAAGACGCAGGCCTCCTAATTGTCCCTAGAATTTCTAAGCAAACAGCTGGAGGCAGGGCTTTCTCCTATAGAGCTCCATTTTTATGGAATGGTCTGCCTACCCATGTGAGAGACGCAGACTGGGTCTCAACCTTTAAGTCTTTACTGAAGACTCATCTCTTCAGTGGGTCATATGATTGAGTGTAGTCTGGCCCAGGAGTGTAAAGGTGAACGGAAAGGCTCTGGAGCAACGAACCGCCCTTGCTGTCTCTGCCTGGCTGGTTCCCCGCTCTCCACTGAGGTTCTCTGCCTCTAACCCTATTACAGGGGCTGAGTCACTGGCTTACTGGTGCTCTTTCATGCTGTCCCTAGTGACGTGATCTTCCTGTCTGGGTTGGCGCCCCCCCTTGGGTTGTGCCGTGGCGGAGATCTTTGTGAGCTATACTCGGCCTTGTCTCAGGATGGTAAGTTGGTGGTTGAAGATATCCCTCTAGTGGTGTGGGGGTTGTGCTTTGGCAAAGTGGGTGGGGTTATATACTTCCTATTTGGCCCTGTCCGGGGGTACCATCGGATGGGGCCACAGTGTCTCCTGACCCCTCCTGTCTCAGCCTCCAGTATTTATGCTGCAGTAGTTTATGTGTAGGGGGGCTAGGGTCAGTTTGTTATATCTAGAGTACTTCTCCTGTCTTATCCGGTGTCCTGTGTGAATTTAAGTATGCTCTCTCAAATTCTCTCTCTCGGAGGACCTGAGCCCCAGGACCATGCCTCAGGACAACCTGGCATGATGACTCCTTGTTGTCTCCAGTCCACCTGGCCGTGCTGCTGCTCCAGTTTCAACTGTTCTGCCTGCGGCTATGGAACCCTGACCTGTTCACCGGACGTGCTACCTGTCCCAGACCTGCTGTTTTCAACTCTCTAGAGACAGCAGGAGTGGTAGAGATACTCTTAATGATTGGCTATGAAAAGCCAACTGACATTTACTCCTGAGGTGCTGACTTGCTGCACCCTCGACAACTACTGTTAATATTATTATTTGACCATGCTGGTCATTTATGAACATTTGAACATCTTGGCCATGTTCTGTATAATCTCCACCCGGCACAGCCAGAAGAGGACTGGCCACCCCTCATAGCCTGGTTCCTCTCTAGGTTTCTTCCTAGGTTTTGGCCTTTCTAATGATTTTTTTCCTAGCCAAATCAAATCAAATTTTATTTGTCACATACACATGGTTACAGATGTTAATGCGAGTGTAGCGAAATGCTTGTGCTTCTAGTTCCGACAATGCAGTAATAACCAACGAGTAATGTAGCTAACAATTCCAAAACTACTAACTTATACACACAAGTGTAAAGGGATAAAGAATATGTACATAAAGATATATGAATGAGTGATGGTACAGACCGGCATAGGCAAGATGCAGTAGATGGTATCGAGTACAGTATATACATATGAGATGAGTATGTAAACAAAGTGGCATAGTTTAAAGTGGCTAGTGATACATGTATTACATAAATATGCAGTAGATGATATAGAGTACAGTATATACATATACATATGAGATAAATAATGTAGGGTATGTAAACATATTAAGTAGCATTGTTTAAAGTGGCTAGTGATATATTTCCCATCAATTCCCATGATTAAAGTGGCTAGAGTTGAGTCAGTGTGTTGGCAGCAGCCACTCAATGTTGGCTGTTTAACAGTCTGATGGCCTTGAGATAAAAGCTGTTTTTCAGTCTCTCGGTCCCAGCTTTGATGCACCTGTACTGACCTCGCCTTCTGGATGATAGCGGGGTGAACAAGCAGTGGCTCGGGTGGTTGTTGTCCTTGATCTTTATGGCCTTCCTGTGACATCGTGTGGTGTAGGTGTCCTGGAGGGCAGGTAGTTTGCCCCTGGTGATGCGTTGTGTAGACCTCACTACCCTCTGGAGAGCCTTACGGTTGTGGGCGGAGTAGTTGCCGTACCAGGCGGTGATACAGCCCGACAGGATGCTCTCGATTGTGCATATGTAGAAGTTTGTGAGTGCTTTTGGTGACAAGCCAAATTTCTTCAGCCTTCTGAGGTTGAAGAGGCGCTGCTGCGCCTTCTTCACGATGCTGTCTGTGTGGGTGGACCAATTCAGTTTGTCTGTGATGTGTACGCCGAGGAACTTAAAACTTACTACCCTCTCCACTACTGTTCCATCGATGTGGCTAGGGGGGTGTTCCCTCTGCTGTTTCCTGAAGTCCACAATCATCTCCTTAGTTTTGTTGACGTCGAGTGTGAGGTTATTTTCCTGACACCACACTCCGAGGGCCCTCACCTCCTCCCTGTAGGCCGTCTCGTCGTTGTTGGTAATCAAGCCTACCACTGTTGTGTCGTCCGCAAACTTGATGATTGAGTTGGAGGCGTGTGTGGCCACGCAGTCGTGGGTGAACAGGGAGTACAAGAGAGGGCTCAGAACGCACCCTTGTGGGGCCCCAGTGTTGAGGATCAGCGGGGTGGAGATGTTGTTACCTACCCTTACCACCTGGGGGCGGCCCGTCAGGAAGTCCAGTACCCAGTTGCACAGGGCGGGGCCGAGACCCAGGGTCTCGAGCTTGATGACGAGTTTGGAGGGTACTATGGTGTTAAATGCTGAGCTGTAGTCGGTGAACAGCATTCTCACATAGGTATTCCTCTTGTCCAGATGGGTTAGGGCAGTGTGCAGTGTGGTTGAGATTGCATCGTCTGTGGACCTATTTGGGCGGTAAGCAAATTGGAATGGGTCTAGCCACGGTGCATCTACACCTGCATTGCTTGCTGTTTGGGGTTTTAGGCTGGATTTCTGTACAGCACTGAGATATCAGCTGAAGTAAGAAGGGCTATATAAATACATTTGATTTTTGATTTGATCCTGTCGACTACACACACACACACACACAGTCAGAGAGAGAGACACACACAGAGAACTGTCACAGCATCACCTTTTGATGGTCTTACCTGATCTCTGTGGCTTTTTGGCGATAAAACATGTGGAAGGAATGCCCTTGTCCACTAATCCTTCTTCACTTTGATTGACTCAGGATTGACTGACTGATTGACTACAGAGTAACTATTTCAATGTTCTCTTAAGAAATATAGCACTTCTATGTTCCATGAACAAAAAATATAAACACAACATGTAAAGTGTTGGTCCCATGTCTCATGAGCTGAAATAACAGATCACAGAAATGTTCCACATGCACAAAAAGCTTATTTCGCAAATTTTTTTGCACAAATTTGTTTATATCCCTGTTAGTGAGCATTTCTCCTTTGCCAAGATAATCCATCCACCTGACAGGTGTGGCATATCAAGAAGCTGATTCAACCACACAATCATTACACAGGTGCACCTTGTGCTAGGGACAATAAAAGGCCACTCTAAAATGTGCAGTTGTGTCACACAACACAATGCCACAGATGTCTCAAGTTTTGAGGTAGTGTGGAATTGGCATGCTGACTGCAGGAATGTCCACCAGAGTTATTGCCAGAGAATATAACATACATTTCTCTACCATAAGCTGCCTCCAATCTCATTTTAGAGAATTTGGCAGTACATCCAACCGGCCTCACAACCGCAGACCCCGTGTATAGCGTTGTGTGGGCGAGTGGTTTGCTGACGTTGTGAACAAAGTGCCCCATGGTGGCGGTGGATTTATTGTATGCTTATGGCATAAGCTACGGACAACGAACACAAATGTATTTTATCGTTGGCAATTTGAATGCACAGAAATACCGTTTGGAGATCCTGAGGTGAATATCTTTTAAGGTAACTGTGACCATACATTAGGACCTAATGAATTTATTTCAATTGACTGATTTCCTCATGAACTGTAACTCAAGTCAAATCTTTGAAATTGTTGCATGTTGCGTTTATTTTTTTGGTTAATTATATATCACTTTAATTTAGATCTGGTGTAGTTTCAACTCTGTGGGCTGGTGGAGAAAGTTTAAGGTTAGATGAGAAGCTGCTTGCTGATAAGGATTCTGTGTGTTTCATGTGCTCAATACTTCTGGCACAACAAAAGTATACAACTTCACACACACACACACACACACACACACACACACACACACACACACACACACACACACACAAAGAACGACAACCTCTGCAAAAGTAAACTAAGGTCTCCTTTATTATTATTTTTCTTCATTTTATATATCTATTTATCAGGGTTTTTTTTTCTACATAAGAGTACTTTAAAAGTATGTCTTCATGCTTTAGGTGCAGCTTCAGTGTGGGAGCACATGCAAGATGGTGGTCCAGGTGGAGATTGCACAGCGGATGTGGGGTGAGAGGAGAGTAGAGGAGTCCTCTGACCACCCCGAGTGGACCACACCGGGACCACTGAACAGTCACCAAATAATCACAAGGCGGTCAGGACGGCCGACCGAACGGGGATTATAGACCGCTGGGAGCACTCGGTCATAGGGAAGCAGTTCAGTTTCTTGCAAATAGTTCCGACCTGTCCATTTTGGGGGACGGTTTGTGTCATGACATCATCAATTGACATCTTTAGTGCAGTCCAAAAAATAAGAACCATACTATGGAGAAGCAGGCAGGCTTTAAAAAAAGAAGAAGTTTCAAACAGTCAGTTTTAAAAGAGAGCACGACGAAGGGGGAAACAGAGGGGGAGGGGAACCTTTCTTTCTGGTCCCGTTCCTCCTGGGGCCTCATTAAAGGGGACATATTGCTCATGACCTGGATCTTTTCGGGGGGGGGGGGGGGGTAAAGAGCAGAGGTATGAGGTAAAGAGGCCTTTCAGAGACGATTCAAAACATACGTGCATCACAAGGACACAGCGACACAGGACATTTGCTCAACAATTAGTAGCACATCTCTGGCCGTTGCAGTGAAGGAAGAGGAACTAGCTTTTTTTTTTAAAGGCCCAGTACAGTCAAAAACAAGATTTTTCTGTGTTTTATATATATATTTCCACACTGAGGTTGGAATAATACTGTGAAATTGTGAAAATGCTGATAATGCCCTTTAAGTATTAGAGCGGTTTAATTAATTAAATTAATTAAAAAGACTGCCTACAATTTCTGCCTGTTTTGGTGCGATGGAGTTTTGGCCTGCCTGGTGATGTCAACGGGCGGCAAGTTAGTTAATAGACCAATAAGAGTTTCCAAACCTCTCTGCCAATAACAGCGAGTTTTCCCCGCATCACTCAAACCACTCCCAGACAGTCCTAGCAAGATTCTTGCTTAAAAAAACCTCTCTTTGCTAATACTCTATTTTTGTTTATTTTTTGAAAACTAGCTGGTGGTTGAAAAATAACCACAAAAGGTACTTAAATTGTTACCCAGAAATTATTTGATTTTGAGATTTTTAAAAAAGAAGGCTGCATTGGACCTTTAAGAGTTCAAATGAAAGACTAAAAACAAATCAAATACATCCCCGCAGTTTCATGGAGGGAGAACAAGAACTAGACAGTGAAGGAAGAAGAGTTGCACAGGCATCACATTTTTAACCAGTATATTGCTATACGCATCATTTCCATAGCAATAGAACAGAGGTTCACAATAATAACACCTTGATAATCGAACGCTACAGAAATACCGAAAGAGCCCGACAAGAAAGATTCCACAACAAAGCTGGAATACAACAGAATACAACCCATCATTTTATACAAATAAAAAAAAATACATTGATAAAATGAAAGTACAAAAACATTGCAATATTATACCCAGCAATTGGTGTGTGCGAAACACGTTTTTAAAAATGTTTCCCCCTTTTCCTTTGTTGTTGCTCAAAGAAATTTGTGAGAAAAACACACAAGGACATCATCTTTGGTGCAGATTCCACAGCAATCTCATTTATGACATTTATCGAGCAGTGTCACACAATCTCCTTACTCTAGACATCCACTATATACACACAAAAGTATGTGGACATCACTTCAAATTAGTGGATTCGGGCTATTTCATCCAAACCAGTTCCTTACAGGCGTATAAAATCGAACACACAGCCATGCATTCTCAATAGACAAAAACATTGACAGTAGAATGGCCTTATTCAAGAGCTCAGTGACTTTCAACGTGGCACCGTCATAGCATGCCACCTTTCAAACATGTCAGTACGTCAAATTTCTTCCCTGCTAGAGCTTCCCCGGTCAACTGTAAGTGCTGTCATTGTGAAGTGGGAATATCTGAGCAACAACAACTGCGAACACAAGCTCACAGAACGGGACTGTCCTCGGTTACAACACTCACTACCACGTTCCAAACTGCCTCTAGAAGCAACGTCAACACAATAACTTTGTTGGGGGGTTTCCATGGCCGAACAGCCGCATACAAGCCTAACATCACCATGCGCAACACCAAGCGTCAGATGGAGTGGAGTAACGCTCGCCGCCATTGGACTGGATCAGTGGAAACTCGTTCTCTGGAGTGATGAATCACGCTTCACCATCTGCCAGTCCAATGAACAAATCTGGGTATGGTGGATGCCAGGAGTACGCTACCTGCCCCAATGCATAGTGCCAACTGTAAAGTTTGATGGAGGAGGAATAATGGTCTGGGGCTGTTTTTCATGGTTCAAGCTAGGTCCCTTAGTTCCAGACTTCCAGTGAAGGGAAATCTTAACGCTACAGCATACAATGACAATATAGATGAGTCTGTGTTTCCAACTTTGTGGCAACAGTTTGGGGAAGGACCTTTCCTGTTTCAGCATCACAATACCCCCATGCACAAAGCGAGGTCTATACAGAAATGGTTTGTTGAGATCGGTATGGAAGAACTTGACCGGCCTGCACAGATCCTTGACCTCAACCCCATCAAACACCTTTGGGCTGAATTGGAATGCCGACTGCGAGCCAGGCCTAATCGCCCAACATCAGTGCCCAACCTCACTAATGCTCTTGTGGCTGAATGGAAGAAAGTCCTTGCAGCAATGTTCCAACATCTAGTTGAAAGCCTTCCCAAAAGAGTGGAGGCTGTTATAGCAGCAAAGGGGGGACAAACTCCATATTAATGCCCATGATTTTGAAATGAGATGTTCGCCGAGCAGTTGTCCACATACTTTTGGTCATGGAGTGTACACACAACACACACACTGCTGGGACTCCACGCACCTTCCCCTGCTGTTTTGAACCAAATATATCAAATATAAAAATACACCAACTTAAAGAATACCTCATAATAATCATTCCTTTGCAGTGTGTCCGTTTACATTGTGGTTTGTCACTGGCCATGTACAATGCTGATATTAGAGGTATATGACCAGCCTATAAGGGAGAGCACACAGATAATACATTAGAAAGTTATCATTACTGGCATCCAGAGTTTATCATGTTGTAGAAATAGTTGAAATAGAAAAGATGAACACATGGGAGAGGGTGGGGAAGAGGGCTTACAGAACACCCAGTGAATCGGACCAATAGGACTTGGATTGAGAAAACACGGATTGGTCATTGAGTGGGCGGGTGGTACCAAACTCAACTTTGTAAAATCTCTCATGCGTTTCTTTGTGTTCCCTTGGAAGTTTACTCACACAATGAGCAATCAACAATCGTGTTGCTTACAAGAGTTGTTTAAATGACGACATAAGCTCTTGGAGACATGCATTTCCCAGCTCTCTATGAATTACATGACATATGACCTACTTTACACCTTCATAACAACCCCAGATTGACATAAGATGTGTTATGTCACCAGACTTGTATTGTGTGGCATGACCATGACCTATCGATCCGAGGTTGTTGACATAAGCATTTATAAATGCCCAGGGCATGGATGCATAATGTCCATGAGGATCATGCTTATGAAGGAGGTGTAATGTAGCCCCTATGCAGTGTCATTGATAGAAATACTGAATTCTTGTCATTATTCAGTTGCAGTATAATCCATCTCTCAAACACAAAAAAGTCAAAAGTTGCAATACTAAAAAAAACAAGCCCCCTCCAGGAAACAAAACAAACACATTAAAGAGAGAAACATGATTCAAAGCTCCATGTGCAGGGGGAATTATTATTATTTTTTTTTAATCGCTCGAGCAGATCCCTGGTGATTCTCTACCGAATCAACTCGCCGAACTCTGACACCATTCCCATGCAAAGCCATGGCTTACTTGAACAAGAACAAACTTGCAGCACATCCACAACTCTCCTCAACCCCCCCCCTCCCAGGTCAAAGGACTCGAGGGGAATCGTCGACAGCCTCCACCAGGGCCCAATGTTCAAGTACGGAATGGGAATGTAATTGAATGACCAAAAATGCCAACAAATAAATAAATAAGATGTAACGGGACCAAAAGAAGAGATTTCAAATGAATAATGATTGAATGACTGTAACCAACATTTTGGATTTGCATTTAGCATAACATCATACGTGCTTATAATAAAGGGGCTATATTGTAATGAAATAAGACATTGAAAAGGTAAAATTCTACAATAGGTTAAAAAGTCACATGGCATTTGGGTTTACACTAGTGTAATTACATTAACTGAATAGTAGAAATAGAATCGTTGTACATTCTACATTCTGGTTACAGAAATAAGTATGTAGTAACTATATGGTGTATGGACAACTTCATGTAAAGTCTTGCAAATAAAACAACAATGACTAAAAAGGATTCCAGTTAAAAATGGCAAAACTTCGTGATTAGATGGGCAGATGGAACATCGAGTACCATCGATTAAAAAAAAAAAGAACGTTTTATAGAGTGATGACATCACAGCCATGAGGAACGAGAGCAGAGTGATTGGGACGGAGGGAGGTGGCCAGAACCACATGCGTTATTTCTCACAAACACTCAAGACAGACATATACACACACACACACACACACACGCATGCACAAGGTACACACGCACGCACGCACGCAGACACACACACACGCACACAGACACAAAGTCTCAGTGGCTGGTAATTTTGAAGAGCCTCTTTCTCAGGCCTAGAGAGGGGGTTGGGGTGCAGTGGGTTGGGTTATGAGGTTCCCCTAACCCCCTAATCAGGAGTTGAGGGAGAACTGGTCCTGCTCGATGGGCTTCTTCACCCAGGCCCCCAGGCCCGACTTGTGGAAGACCTTGATGAGAGTCTGCTTGGCATTGTGGTATTCCACCGCCGCCTGCTTGGCGTCGTGGTACGAGCTGGGCTTGGACACCTTGATCCTCAGTGTGGATGACAGCTGGGGTGGGGAAGGAAAGCAAACAGATGTTGAGATGAGAAGACTACTTTGATTCAAATATTTAGGAGTGACTTGATCTGTGTTTCAGCTGGTGTTAATGTGTTGTGCTGCTCACACCGTCTGTGTGCAGTGCTGATGTGATGTGGTGTGTGTCGGACCGTTCTGTACCTTGGAATGCAGGCGAACCCAGCGGCTGTAGAGGGCGTGCTTGCAGAGGCGCGAGGCGCGCCCCATGTCGTCTTTGCCCGTGGTAGCATTGATGACCTCCAGCGCCAGGTCGCCCACCGCCCAGTTCACGCTGAAATTGGGTGCCTTGCCCGGCTGCCTCGCCTCCGCGTTGCTGATGCCTGGAATCACAAATAGAACCATAGAGTGAGTGGCCAATTCCACTTTATAACAGTAAACATACAAGTCTGAGCCACTGGGAATTGAATACAGGACATGATGAGCCTGGGAATTAGCTGTGAAAGCGGTAGCTAATTCCCTTTCTAAAGACAAGCACGTCTGACCAAGTGGGAATCATACATAGGACTGGACATGCGACTCATGCCCATGTTATCCCTCTGATCTCAAGCTTTAGGCATTAGCGCTAAAGGAAACATGAGTCTTCAGGTTTCAGTGAAAGCTTCTCATCATGTGAGTGTGGTGAACTGAAGCATTTACTACACAAGCGAGGGCATGAAGGGTCAGAGACGTATAAATCGTTGCCCTAGCAGCATCCGTCGGAGATGGTAGTCAAAAAACAGGATGAAGCTTCTTCAACTCTACCACAGGACATGTGCTCCTCCAAGCAGGGGCCTAGATGGATGGGAGGCATAAATACGTATTTCAGTGGAGGGTGTTAAACTACTTGTTTTGTTTCTCTTTTGCAGTGTACTGGGCTGCCTGCTGACTGACTGACTGACTGGAAGATTAGGATTGAAAGGGGAACTGCACCCACTGATTTGGCCTTGTTCTTTAGCTTGCTTCTCAAGAAATGCTGGCAAACATGAGTTGACTTGGGAGTGTGGTTTGATGTGGGTGTTTCTTGGGTGTGTCCTTGCAACCACCAAGACACACCCATCTGTCAGAATCTTGCCCGCAGCTGTTTCCCCACACTCAATCACAACAAACAAACATCCTGCAGGTTGAGCTCAATAACAACAGGCAGATGTATGGGTGACATGCTGGAGGAAGCTTTGAATAGGTCAATAGCCTACAGAGTATTATGAGAAGAATGCGATTGCTGAATATTCTAAACTATGTGTTTTGATAACTTTCAAATGTAGTAGCAGGTACATATAGAACAAATAACCCTTTACATTATACCATAGAAGCAGTGTTCTGTTAATATAACAAAGTGCACCTTTCATCTTTCATTGTCATTCCCAGTCGATAGAGATCCTGTGCCTATCGGCATTTTGTCTGGTGTTAATGGGGCTACCTTGGCAAACTTGTCAGTGGTCAGACCTTCCTGTGTGGTGTCCCGTATACAACAGGAGTTCCCTGATCCTGGTGCAGAATACACAGGGTTTCTCTCACCCCATATTGACTGATACAATTCAATCAAAAAAAAAGAAAAAAAGACAATAGAAGTGAAAGTTGTGTTTCGTACATTTTTATGTAGAGTGCCAGGTCTCTCTCTCCATTCAGAGACATCAGTATCAAGTCCGTCTGTCAGTTCTTCTAGGCAGAGTTCCTCTGTCCAGTGTCTGTGTTCTTTTGCCAATCTTAATTTTTTATTTTTATTGGCCAGTCTGAGATATGGCTTTTTCTTTGCAATTCTGTCTAGAAGGCCAGCATCCCAGAGTCGCATCTTCACTGTTGACGTTGAGACTGGTGTTTTGCAGGTACTATTTAATGAAGCTGCCATTTGAGGACTTGTGAGGCGTCTGTTTTTCAAACTAGACACTCCATTGTACTTGTCCTTTTGATCAGTTGTGCTCCGGGGCCTCCCACTCCTCTTTCTATTCTGGTTAGAGCCAGTTTGCGGTGTTCTATGAAGGGAGTAGTACACAGCGTTGTACGAAATCTTCAGTTTCTGGGCAATTTCTCGCATGGATTAGCCTTCATTTCTCACAACAAGAATAGACTGATGAGTTTCAGAAGAAAGGTCTTTGTTTCTGGTCTTTGTTTTTGAGCCTGTAATCGAACCCACAAATGCTGATGCTCAGATACTCAACTAGTCTAAAGAAGGCCCGTTTTAATGCTTCTAAAATCAGAACAACAGTTTTCAGCTGTGCAAATATAATTGCAAAAGGGTTTTCTAACGATCAATTAGCCTCAATTTGAGGTAATTTTAATGGACAAAAAAAATGCTTTTCTTTCAAAAACAAAGACATTTCTATGTGACCCCAAACTTTTGAACGGTAGTGTAAATTAAATATATAATTATTAATATACGCCTACTGTATGATCACTAGCAAATTAATTAGCTAAATAACGTTAGCCTGCCTAGCTGGAACTTCTGAAGGACAATGTTTTATTTCTACAATTTCCAAAAGATAACCAAACATATTTACTTTTCACAATACGTGTTTGTGCCGTCATGTGCATTAGTAGAACAATTTCTAACTTTCTAACTCTAGCATTTGTTTTTACTTACACTTGTATGTTGACTTCTCCATTGATGTTGTTTTGAAGTTTTTGTTGACTTTTCTTAGCAGATGTACAAATCATCACAAATTGAATTATGGGGAGTTTCAGGCCTCGGAGTGAACATAATTTTACACTCGCAAAGTCGACTTCAAACGAGGGCTGAGGGGCTTATAATGCAAACTTCCCTTGCTTGGCTAATCATTTGGACCCCCTCAAGATGGCGACGGGGATTCCCCCAAGGGCATAAGGCGAGGGTAAGTGGACGAGGGTGTGTCTTAAGTGTTTGGACCGCAACCCTGGGAGGGAGATCAAGGTTGTGTTAATTAGGGCAAACCATTGCAAAACGTTTCAATAAATATAAAATGAAAGTTTTGTACCTATTATTTCTGTTCCGTACCTATTGAACACAACACTATGTTGTTACTAGGTAATGTTATGGAATGGGTAGGTAGTATAGGTCTTAGGTGCATAAGTAGACCACATACTACACTTCCACAATCCCAGCCAAGCCTTGATAAGGACAGGTGCTGCCAATTAAGGTGACCGTCAGTCATTATCCCACCTTGCAAGCCGTGAGGTTGCTGGTTTGTTTAGTGGCCTTTCGTTTTGATTTTGAGTCTTTAATTTAGTTATGTATGCCTGTTTGTAATTTTCTTTTTTTGTATATATTTGTTTCCGTCACTATCTTCACATAACAATCCGCTTGGGCTCACCGATCTAAAGGAGTCAAGACAGACTTGTCTTGGACCTAAGGTAAGGTTGCCGTCTCCCTAGGCACATGTACATTCAACACCTGGTCGCATATGCTTACTGCTCACAGTTATGCACACACCTAGTCAGATTACAGAACAATTAAGACCGCCTAGAACCCCTAGACTTAGTGAGTCCAGTGTTAAAGATAGGTTGTCTAGTTGGTTCCATGACAGTAACCCTCACCCTTCCTTAGCCCCTACCCTGACAATAGATGTAGGAATTTGTCTGGGCAGTAGGAGAGAAGCAGGAACACATTATTTTATCTGCATATGCTATAGAATCCAAGTACACTGCAACGTATCTCAGGTTCCAAATTCCACAAAACAACATTAAGAAGGGCTATATAATGAAATATCATGACAGAAAAAGTATCTAAATAGACGACCTTAAAACAAATCAGTTGCATGGATTCCACCGATTTGGTAGAAAGGGAATCAAGTTATTTAAATTCATACAGGAAAGGTAAGCAAATTATCACCACAGACGACAAGTGAAGTGTTTCAATGAGACAACCGTAGGGGACCCATCCACAGTGCATTCGGAAAGTACTCGGACCCCTTATTTTTTTCCACATTTTGTTACGTTACAGCCTTATTCTAAAATGGATTAAAAATTTTACTCCTCAGTCAACACACAATAACCCATGATGACAAAGCGAAAACAGGTTTAGAAATTTAAGCTAATTTATAAAACATTAAAATTAAAATAAATCCTTATTTACATAAGTATTCAGACCCTTTGCTTTGAGATTTGAAATTGAGCTCAGGTGCATCCTGTTTCCATTGGTCATCTTTGAGATGTTTCTACAACTTGATAGTCCATCTGCGGTAAATTCAATTGATTGGATTTGACAATGCATGTCAGAGCAAAAATTAAAGCCATGATGGCGAAGGAATTATCAGTAAAGCTCCGAGACAGGATTGTGTCAAGGCACAGATCTGGGAAGGTTACCAAAAAATGTCTGCAGCATTGAATGTCCACAAGAACATAGTGGCCTCCATCACTCTTAAACGGAAGAAGTTTGGAACCACAAATTCTCTTCCTCGAGCTGGCTGCCAGGCCAAACAGGGGAGAAGTGCCTTGGTCAGGGAGCTGACCAAGAACCTGGCGGTCTCTCTGACAGAGCTCCAGAGTTCCTCTGTGGAGATGGGAGAACCTTCCAGAAGGACAACCATCTCTGCAGCACTCCACCAATCAGGCCTTTATGGTAGAGTGGCAAGACGGAAACCCCTCCTCAGTAAAAGGCACATGACAGGCCGCTTGGGGTTTGCCAAAAGGCACCTAAAGGACTCTGACTGTGAGAAACAAGATTCCTGAATGCTAAGTGTCACGTCTGGAGGAAACTTGGCACCAATCCCTACGGTGAAGCATGGCGGTGGTACGGACTGGGAGACTAGTCAGGATGGGGGAAAGATGAATGGAGCAAAGTACATAGAAATCCTTGAAGAAAACCTGCTCTATAGTGCTCAGGACCTCAGACTGGGGCAAAGGTTCACCTTCCAACAAGACAACAACCCTAAGCACACAGCCTAGGCAACGCAGGAGTGGCTTCGGGGCAAGTCTCTGAATGTCCTTGAGTGGCCCAGCCAGAGCCCGGACTTGAACCCGATCGAACATCTCCGGAGAGAACTGAAAATAGCTGTGCAGCGACGCTCCCCATCCAACCTGACAGAGCTTGAGAGGATCTGCAGAGAAGAATGGGAGAAACTCCCCAAATACAAGTGTGCCATGCTCGTAGCGTCACAACCAAGAAGACTGTAATCCCTGCCAAAGGTGCTACAACAAAGTTCTGAGTAAAGGGTCTGAATACTTATGTAAATGTGATAGCTTTTTTATTTTGAATACATCTGCAGAAATGTCTAAACCTGTTTTTGCTTTGTCATTATGGGGTAATGTGTGTAGATTGAGGGAAAAAATTATTTAATCAATTTTAGAACAAGGCTGTTACTTAAGAAAATGTGGAAAAAGTCAAGGGGTCTGAATACTTTCTGAATCCACGGATTTAGGTTACGAAATCAGACTTTTTCGATACAATGTTCGCTAATGACATGTTAAGAGGAAGACCCAACTGAACAATTCAGAACATGAATAATCATATTTGTCTTTGTATTTTATAACATAAGGAAGTGAACTTTCATTACCTAACTGCATTGTCACCCACTCTGGGTAGAGTGGGTTGAAACACTACAGTTGAAGTTGGAAGTTTACATACACTTAGGTGGAGTCATAAAAACTTGTTTTTCAACCACTCCATAAATTTCTTGTTAACAAACTATAGTTTTGGCAAGTCGGTTAGGACATCTACTTGGTGCATGACACAAGTAATTTTTCCAACAATTCTTTACAGACAGAGTACTTCACTTATAGTTCACTGTATCACAATTCCAGTTGGTCAGAAGTTTACATACACTAAGTTGACTGTGCCTTTAAACCGCTTGGAAAATTCCAGAAAATGATGTCCGGCTTTAGAAGCTTTTGATAGGCTAATTGACATCATTTGAGTCAATTGGAGGTATACCTGTGGATGTATTTCAAGGCCTACCTTCAAACTCAGTGCCTATTTGCTTGACATCATGGGAAAATCAAAAGAAATCAACCAAGTTATCCTTGGGAGTAATTTCCAAACACCTGAAGGTACCATGTTCATCTGTACAAACAATAGAACGCAAGTATAAACACCATGGAACCACACAGCCGTCGTACCCCTCAGGAAGGAGACGCGTTCTGTCTCCAAGAGATGAACGTGCTTTGGTGCAAAAAGTGCAAATCAATCCCAGGACAACAGCAAAGGACCTTGCAACAGCAAAGGACCTCGTGAAGATGCTGGAGGAAAGAGGTACAAAAGTATCTATATCCTCAGTAAAATGAGTCCAATATCGACATAACCTGAAAGGCCGCTCAGCAAGGAAGAAGCCACTGCTCCCAAAATCCCCATAAAAAAGCCAGACTAGGGTTTGCAATTGCATAAGGGGACAAAGATCGTACTTTTTGGAGAAATGTTCGCTGGTCTGATGAAACAAAAACAGAAATGTTTGCCCATAATGACCATTGTTAAGTTTAGAGGAGAAAGGGGAGGCTTGCAAGCCGAAGAACACCATCCCAACCGTGAATCACGGGGGTGGCAGCATCATGTTGTGGGGGTGCTTGCTGCAGGAGGGACTGGTGCGCTTCACAAAATAGATGGCATCAGGAGGATGGAAAATTAGGGGGATATATTGAAGCAACATCTCAAGACATCAGTCAGGAAGTTAAAGCTTGGTCGCAAATGCGAGGAGGAGGCCAACAAACCTGACTCAGTTACACCAGCTCTGTCAATAGGAATGGGTCAAAATTCACCCAACATATTGTGGGAAGCTTGTGGAAGGCTCCCGAAATGTTTCACCCAAGTTAAACAATTTAAAAGGGCAATGCTACCAAATATCAATCAATCAAATTGATTTATAAAGCCCTTCTTACATCAGATGATGTCACAAAGTGATTTACAGAAACCCAGCCTAAAACCTCAAACAGCAAGCAATGCAGGTGTTGAAACACGGTGGCTAGGAAAAACTCCCTAGAAAGGCCAGAACATAGGAAGAAACAGAGAGGAACCAGGCTATGAGGGGTGGCAAGTACTAATTGAGTTTATGTAAACTGCTGACCCACTGGGAATGTGATGAAAGAAATAAAAGCTGAAATAAATCATTCTCTCTACTATTATTCTGACATTTCATATTCTTCAAATAAAGTGGTGATCCTAACTGAACTAAGACAGGGAATTTTTACTTGGATCAAATGTCAGGAATTGTGAAAAACTGAGTTTAAATGTATTTGGCTAAAGTGTATGTAAACTTCCGACTTCAACTGTATCTATTGATTAGATAATCTCCTAAATGTAATTTCCCTTTCTCTACTGGGTCTGCATTGGTCCTTATGGGCAAATCAGTTATAATTACACATACCCGAGACTAGCGGCGTAGCCACTGATCTCAGGCCTACCCAATAATTGTCCCAGAAATTATTCAAAACAAATTGTTTTATTTTATTAAATTTTTAAAAGAAAAGCATGTGAGATTTATTTTCTATGGATCATTTTATAATGTAACAAAGAAATAGTCCGCGGCAATCAAGTTGGCTTCCGACTGTTGGTCACATGTTTTTTTCCCATACCGTGGTTTACTTCAACAACCTGGCAATGTCATATGGCTAAACGTTGTAACGCTAGCCTACTCAAATTGACCCACCAGCTAAGGTAATTTAGTAGTTTTAACAATGGCAAACCAAATGTCGATTGCTACTAAAGTTTTTTTTTTTTTATGTCTGGAGGAATAGGAGTGTGTGCCATAAAAAAATTTGGATCAATCCACCGATAGCATCCAGAATGAGACAGTAACAGGTGGTGTCACGATAGAAACAACTGCAATCGCCATCACAACTGCCAATGCCACGTTGAGCCAGGCATGCTTGCCTACCCCACTGTCTCCTCTCGTTCTTGATGCTGCGGGCGGGGGTGAACCTGCAGTCGGTCCAACGACAGTTTTGTCTGCCGTTGATGAACCAGCCTGTCAATCTGGGGCAAATGTTGAATTCAGATTCATACAAGATGGATTTAAAAACTGGAGACTCACAAGAAATGCTTGCTGGAAACACGAGACTAGCAAATGACATGCTAGAGCCCTTGCAAAAAAATGTAATCCTACAATGCATGGTGATGCAAACATGGATTTTATAGAAAGAAACCATGCTAAGAAACAGTGTTAAAGTGGTCATAGATATTGTTCTAATGTGTGCACAGCAGGATATTCCACTCAGAGGGCATAGAGAAACCGAAGAGACAATCAACAAAGGTAACTTGTTTGAATTTCATCTCAAAGTATGACTCAGAAATACAAAAACAGGCTTAAATGAGCTACCTCGCAATGCCACGCTCATTAGCCCCGAAATTCCGAACGAGTTGCTGGAGTGTGCAGCATCGTTGTTGACCTTGGAGGATAAACGATTAAGTTCATTCTGCGCCTTCCAGGTATTTTGCCATACGAGCAGATGAATATAAAGATCAATCTAAATGAGAACTTATTCCTGTGCGCATCCGATACAATCATGCTGGATTGATTAAAGAAATAGATGTTGGGTTTATGGAAACCGCTGATTTGTTTGCACAAGGAATTTCTCTGAAAATACTTGGAAGTGTTGCAACCCCTGGAGTTGGATCTCACTCAGTGTGTGGGATTTTGTTTCGATGGCGCTTCAGTCATGTCAAGGAAATGAGGAGGGGTACATGTCCTACTAAAGCAAACATTTAATTAAGCAAGCGATATGTGCGCATTGCAACTCCGACCGTCCCGTTTGGTTCTGTGCACCGCGGCAAAAGTGTCGGGACTGCTATATGTCATTTTAGAGGTTCTTGCAGAGTTTTCAGATGCTTGTGGACAAACCAAATTAGAAGTCGATGCCCTCTTACAACAAATCCAGAACAATACGTTTTTATTCCTGTTTGTCACGTTTAGTAAATAGTTTGACACTAGTGGTTTTGCTACGAAGGGATTACAAAGCTGTGAAGGACTGTATTGGTTTTTAAAAAAAGCAGCTTTTCTACATTGATAAAGTTCTCAAGCTACTTCTGAAATTCTCCCCGAGTTAACTGAAGAGATGATGGTTAAGCATGATATTAGTAATTGGGATGTGAGCGCATCACAGCAGCGAAAACTGCCTGTATAATTGGCAGCCAGTGTAGTCAGAACTTCATTAGGGAAAACATCCAGCATCAAGAGGAACAGTGACCTAAGGCAACTTTGGAACAATATTCTAGACAGACAGATTACTGAGTTGAACTCAAGATTTCAAGAAGACACATACATCATGCAAGCGGCAGCCTCCTTTTCCAAAGAATCCCAAACCTGCGTCCTTAAAGAGCAGCTGAAGACCACATGCGATCATTATGCAAAATCAATTGGGGATGCTGAATCCACTGTTTTAATTTGGCAGTTGATGTCGTAAAATGAACGTGGGAAAGAGAGACTTTTCCTCCATAATGAGTGTACTTGACAGCTGCCCTGATGATATTTTCCTGAATATAAAATCTCTGTTAAGGATCATTGTCACACTTCCAATGGCATCATGCAGTGTGGAGAGACTTTTCTCAACAACAACTAGCATAAAGAAATTGTCTTCGCACATCAATGACAAGCACCCGGCTGAACCACTTCAGTTTGCTGTCTTTTGAGCGTGAATTGACAGATACATTGGATTATGATGAAATCATCACCATATTCAACTCAAAGCCTCGCCATCTGCGACTTGGGATGTAGGTCACGCCTTATGATACGTCTACTAAAGGTAAAGTTCCATGTTATAGTACTACTGCCCGCCGTGGTAGAAACTGTAACATCAAATATAGGCTTGTTTGCCCATCGAGATTAAAGTGCGTCTGAGGATGAGTGTTATGATGGCAAGTGGGCAACTGGTCTAAAGTTACTGTCGTATTTTAATATGCTGGGATAGGTAATTATTTGCATATGTAATGAGGTTGCTCCAAGTACAATGTACTAGTATAAAATGATTGTATTACGAAATAATATATGGTGCACGTCGCAAAATAAATTAAGTAGAAAAAATGCCTATCCAAATTTTTCTAGGCCTATCCCCCAAAAAAATACTGGCTACGCCCCTGCCCGAGACCATCATATCAGATACAATTTTTTTTCCTAAACTTTTTTCAGGGCAGTCTTCATGCTTCCGGGTTAAGCGAGCGGTTTGTCAAGAAGCAATTGTTTTTTTTCTCCCCAATTTCGTGATATCCAATTGGTAGTTAGTCTTTGTCCAATCGCTGCAACTCCCATACGGAGAGAGCCATCCGTACGGAGAGAGCCATTCTTGACACACTGCTCGCTTAACCCGGAAACAAGCCGCACCCAATGTGTCAGAGGAAACACTGTACAACTGGCGATCGAACTCAGCGTGCATGCGCCTTGCCCGCCACAAGGAGTCACTAGAGCACGATGGGACAAGGACATGCCGCCCAAACCCTCCCGTAACCCGGCCGACACTGGGCCAATTGTGCGCAGCCTCATGGGTCTCCCGGACATTGCCCCGATCCCTCCCACTAATTGGGCAGCTTTTGCAAATTTGTGAGGGAGGGAAATGCTGTAAATTAAGAGGACTATGTATTTTGAAATATGAGACATTGAGCATTATAATAAATACCGCTGATGTCATACAAGCAAGCCAAACACCCGTGAGTCCAAATGTGCAGTTCACATTTCCACATCATAAAACTCATGTCATATACAGTGTCTAAGTTTATGATCACTATAGTTACAAGATGACATGTAGTCATACCCCGGGTTGTTCTGAACAGAATGAGCCTGAATGAGCCTGTCACCTGAATGCACTCATGACAGCATTCTATGTGCACCAAAATTATACAGAACCAAAATATAAAAGCAACATGTAAAGTGTTGGTCCCATGTTTCATGAGCTGAAATAAAATATCCCAGAAATGCTTCAAATGCACAAAAAGTGTATTTCTCTCAAATGTTTTGCACAAATGTGTTTACAACTCTGTTAGTGAACATTTGTCCTTTGCCAAGATAATCCATCTACTTGACAGGTGTGGCATATCAAGAAGCTGATTATTACACAGGTGCACCTTGTGTTCGGGACAATAAAAGACCACTCTGTGCAGTTTTGTCACACAGCACAATGTCACAGATGTCTCAAGTTGAGGGAGCGTGCAATTGGCATGCTGACTGCCGCAATGTCCACCAGAGCAGTTTCCAGAGAATTTAATGTTAATTTCTCTACCATAGGCCGCCACCAATGTCGTTTTACAGAATTTGACAGTACGCCCAACCGGCCTCACAACCGCAGACCAGGTGTAACCACACCAGCCCAGAACCTCCACATCCAGCAGATGAAGAAGCCGGATCATCTGAAATCAGCCACCCAGACAGCTGATGAAAATGGAGGAGTATTTCTGTCTGTAATAAAGTCCTTTTGTGGGGAAAAACTCATTCTGATTGGCTAGACCTTGCTCGACACTAGGTGGGTCAGTCTCCCAAGTGGGTGGGCATATGCCCACCAATGCCTGCGCCCCTGCCAAGTCATGTGAAATTCATAGATTAGGGCCTAATGAACAAAAATATATATGCAACGTGCAACAATTTAAACTATTTTACTGAGTTACCGTTCATATAAGGAAATATAAGGCCTTGCTCAATACTGGGTGGGCCTGTCTCCCAAGTGGGTAGTCATATGCCCACCTAATATTCAATTGTTGCACGTTGCATATATATTTATGTTCAATATGTGATCGACCTTCCTGAATTGCAATTGTGAAAGCTTAACACTGTAATATCGTATTTTATAACTTGTTCATGTTGGCAATCGAAGAAGTTGTCAAATGATGCCCACCTGACCCAGATTGTGATTTCTAATTGACCGTTGTTTTATACTGGGTAAACAACAACAGTAAGTGTGTTATGGCAGGGATGCAGGGTCTTGTTTAAAGAAATTATAATACACATCTACTTACTCCATTTCCTCAATGAGAGCAAGTACCTTATAGTTGGAAGACTCTCCTTTGAGTCAAGAAGTAATTCAAATAACTTAGGAACTACACACACTTTGGAGAAGAGTGTGGCCATTTGGAGACACCAGTTAGTCCCTTGTCATTTTAATGTAATATGTTGCAACTACCGCAGATTCTCCCGGAATATTCTTATCATGTTACTGAATGTATCCAGACTGTTTTCAGATTTCGTTATCAACAAATGTGGCAAAAAGTACAGTAAATTTAAAAAGCATATAAAATTAACAGAGTAATGTTTCGATTCAGTCTTCTGTCAGGTAAACTGTTGTTCTCACCTTCGGTCTAATTTTTATTTTTTTATCTGTTTTTTTTACCAGGTAAGTTGACTGAGAACACGTTCTCATTTACAGCAATGACCTGGGGAATAGTTACAGGGGAGAGGAGGGGATGAATGAGCCAATTGTAAACTGGAGATTATTAGGTGACCGTGATGGTTTGAGGGCCAGATTGGGAATTTAGCCAATTTAGACACCAGGGTTAACACCCCTACTCTTACGATAAGTGCCATGGGATCTTTAATGACCTCAGAGAGTCAGGACACCCGTTTAACGTCCCATCCGAAAGACGGCACCATACACAGGGCAGTGCCCAATCACTGCCCTGGGGTATTGGGATATTTTTTAGACCAGAGGATAGAGTGACTCCTACTGGCCCTCCAACACCACTTCCAGTAGCGTCTGGTCTCCCATCCAGGGACTGACCAGGACCAACCCTGCTTAGCTTCAGAAGCAAGCCAGCAGTGGTATAATAATTTCCCCATCGTCTCCAAACTGTTCCCTTTCAATTGCTACCATGGTTATGCATATGCCTAACGGAAACATTTCCATTTAGCCCTATCCATGTAGGCCAATTCCCATGAGTGTAAAGGGTTAACTAGTCGACCTAAAAGATGTCAAGAGTCTTGTTAAATTAAATAGAAATGAGCTTCAAAACAGAACATTTCCTATTTCCCTTAATTTGAACAAAATCAAGCTGGTGGGGTATTTAATATAGGCTCTCTCAATATGGGAGCTCTGATGAAAAAAGGTTGGGAACCTCTAATCATATCTGATTACCCATGGTCCTGCTGGGTCGAAACGTTGGAAATAAATATCACCTGGGAGCATGAACAGCAGTGAGCTGCATTTTCCTTTCTGTTTTCCTGCTGGGTATTTTCCATAGACATTTATACATGATTGGTGTTTACCCTTGTGCCTACTGTGTGGCTAGCACACAGAGTCACAGTGTCCGGTTTTATTAGGCTTCACAGGGAAAGTGTGAGGGAAAAAGACAGAGGACAACTAGTCTGCTCCAAGCCACCTAAAAACAGTGTTGAAAGTATTGGAGTGTTTGAATGTGTTTGCATGCGTTGCCACATGAGTTAGTGTAGTGTGTGTGTTCCTTGGCACGAGAGTCCAAAGAGATGAAAACGGGGGGTGGACTGAAACAGGGAGCGACTACTGTTTTCTGTTGCAAAAGGTTTTTATTTTATACATTTTTTTATTCCTTTGTGTGCCCCCCCCCTATTAACAATGTCCTGAGTGTAAGAGAGTCTAGACGTTAGAGTATTAGGGGTGCAAAAGAGTCAAGGTGTAAAGGCGAAGGGTACTGACCGCTCAGTAGAGGCCTGTTGAGGCTGAACTGTTGGGGCAGGTCCTCGATGTCGGCGATGCGCTGGTACATAGCCCGGGAGAGGTGGTCAGCATGGTACAGGCTGCCCAGGATGATGCTGGAGAAGTAGATGGGCTCCGTGAAGTAGCTCATCAGAGAGCCCTGGATGCCCACCACGTTCCATCTGCAACAGAGGAGCACACACGTTTAGTATACACATTTCCACAAACATGCATGCATACAAGTGCACACACACACGCACAAAGACACAGAAACACACAAATTCGTGCACACGTGCAAATGCATGCACACAACTTAGGAATGGGCACTGACTCTGAAATATCCAATTTTATTTATTTCACTCTACATTCGCTGTTGTTACATTAGCAGTGCAGTCTTTCCCATCAATTTCCTTCCACACTCTATAAAGTGTTTATGCCAATTGCCTTGGAGAGAGACGACACACAGGCAGACGGGAGTAAAAAATACCATTACCAGACGTCAGAAACGAGACCCTGACAAACAGCTCTGATAACTGCTGCTCCGGTCTCCTCCTGACCCGAGGCAGTGTGTGTGAGAGTGTGTGAAATTAAGACACAGACTGGAGTCGCAGTCAGACAAGGCTAGGAGACCTTCAGTTTTCCATTAGCCCGCAGCAGGGACATCTTCCATATGCAATGGGGGTTGATTGTTGGACTGTATCATTACTGTTGTTCAGTCCTTCCTCCCACCCACCTTACTTGATGAATGTTATTTAGCCCTTTATGGATAGCAGCTAGCGCCAGTGGCCATGGAGGTTCTGGGGCGCACAATCAAAGAACCTAATCAGACAAAAATAGTGCTCTGCTCTTTGGCCATACACATGCATGAACTTGCACAATCGCATGCATGCACACACACACGCGCGCACACACACACACACACACACACTTGAGTTTGATCACCACTCTCCCTTAGCACACTGAAGTGATTGGGGCTTTGAAGGCCTTCAGTTGCTTTTTGAAATAAAAAAATGTATCTGGAGAGTAGCACTTCTAATGAGGCCCTTTAACTAGCCGGGAACAGGAAGAACTAGGCCTCCATTGTGCATTAGTGCCACGGGGCAGGCCATGTAATCAGAGGAGAATGGTATATAAAAAAAAAAACACAAACCACAGGGAAAGAACACTGAGGGCTAGGTGAAACAACGCTAGTTCATTTAGCTAAATGGCCATTGCCAAGCCACTAATCATTAGTTTCCGGAAGAATTGGTAGGAAGTGCATTTTTTTACCTTTTTGTTGCCATGGTCATGCTGGGAGAGAACGTGTTGTGTAGAGAACTGGAGGGTAGTCTGTTCTGTAAAGTGGTGACACTTTCTATGCCTTGCTCTAAATCACGCTATAAGCTAGGCTAGCTTAGTGCACATGCTATTTGTCATTGTGTTCTGTTTTGACTTAGATTTTTGTGTTACATAGTATAATAGCGGGGCCATTATTGCATGCTCAAAAACATTAGGTGTGTGAATCTCCTGTTGGCATTGCCTTGACTGTGGACAGTAAGCAGGGCTGTGTGGGGTGCCTGTGAAAATACCTGGGTTTGACCCATCGATTCAGCTGTCCCTGACATTGCCTGAATCAAATGAGACTGGGAAGTGGGATATACAGCATAATCCCTAGCAACTAAGTGCTATCACATATAAAACAAAGACTAACTGCTCTAGAAAACCAGCCCACTAGGGAACATTGCAATCCTCCATTATTTTCATTCTTATGCATTGGATGAAATTTCTGCATTGTATCATAGGCCAATCTAAACAGAACTAGCTGAAAACACATCAAATAATTGCAAGTCAAGACCAAACCTGTATTAATCATGTATGAATCTATTCCTATGCATTAAAGGCAACGCAGAATCTGCTAAATGGGTGTAACGGACACCTTTACACAGATACTAGTAACCTAACAGGCGGGCCATAAAATAAAGCTGTATCGACCATAAGAGCAGCTTACTGACTAAGGATTAAGTAAGTAATGGGCAAGAATTGGAGTCAAATTCATATTCACACTGTTTAATGTCCAATTCAATTCCTAAATTGAAACAACCTGGACCATACCACTTATCAATGCCACATGGTGTCTCACAATCTTGTTGGCTTTGGGGAAGAATATGTGGTGAAAGAGATCGCAAAAAGGGCCCACGACGGCCAGGTTACCTTGCGATCTTGTCACTGCAGGACATGGTGAGCAGCCTTTCTCCCTGCAGCACCCCGTCCCATGTCTGGATGGTGTTGCTGGTCCTCACGGGAATGGTCCCCTCCCCAGACTCTATTTTAGTCCTCAGCTGACCCCGCGCCTTCCGGTTAGGGTGTCGGTCTCCTTGGTCTGTGGGAGGGGGGGGGGGGGGGGGGGGGGGGGACAAGGACAAGACAGATAGATGAATCCTTCACCTGCGGCTGTGCAGAGAATCTCCAGTTTTCTAACAGTATTATTCTAACTGTTTTATCACGCCCAACACAGCTCTGAGAGGCTACAGAGAACGAACGCTAACACGCAGCCGGGCCAGTGTGTAGCAAGGAACAGCTGACAGCTGAACAGCTTTTTTTCTTCACCAAGCTGCTTGAACTGATTAAGGATTCTATGAGGCTATCGCATCTTTAAATGCTTCCTATCAAAACATCCAAGAGGATCATTTGTGTTTTCCTGGGGCAAGAGTTCAGGATATCACCAGGTTGCTTCCCGAGGCTGCGAGTCAGTCACCGGGGGCTTGTATTGTCATGGTTCATGTGGGGTCAAATTACATTATGAAGGGCAGCTCAGAACAGCTCAAGTTGGATTTGAAGAACTGATTGGGTCTCCACTTGACACCAACAAAAGCCCCATAATATCTGGCCCTCTGCCCTCCCTAAATCATGGCATTGAACAGTTCAGCAGATTTTCAGCCCTCCATAACTGGCTACGAGACTATTGCAGCTGGGTGGGTGTAACATTTATTGACAATTTTGATACCTTCCGGAAACAAATCTCATATTTACAACGAGGATGAAATCCACCCAAATCATTTGGGTTACTGGATCCTTTTACAGCATTATAAGGCTGCGTTGAGACAATTAATTATCAATGACCCAAGTCCAGCGCATTTAATCCTCATCATTGGGTTGCTGAGTTGTCACAATGCTTCAGCAAATCTACATTATCCCAGGGGCATTGGAAGACACAATGTAAGTAACCTAAGTTATATTCCTCTTACTGCCCTGAATGACTCTGCTCATCCCACAGGTATTGTATGCAGTAATCATATGCCTATGAACCAGAGTAATACTGTTAGCACTGAGGTGGTGGCCCTAGTCGGAAGTCCACTGTGTGCAGCTCATCCTGCACTAATAAAAATAACTCGAGCATGGTCTACCTCTGCTAAGCTTCCCAGTAAAGCAATCAAGCATCCCATAAAATAGAAAATTATCCTACATTAACATATGTGGCTTAAGAAACAAGGTTCAGGAAATCAATAATTAGCAAGTAACAGATTACATTTATATTCTGACAATCTCTGAAACTCACTTAGATAATACCTTTGATGATAGTGGTAGCAATACATGGTTATAAGATCTACATAAGTTGTGTGGCTGTTAATATTCAGAACCACATTCCTGTAAAGCTTAGAGAGGATCTCGTTAAATACTGTTGAAGTAATACGGCTACAGGTTCATCTGCCTCACCTGAAGCCCATTCTGGTGGGAAGCTGCTATAGACCAAGTGAAAACAGTCAGTATCAGGATAACATGTGTGAAATGCTTGATAATGTATGTGATATCAATAGAGGTATACTTTCTGGGTGATTTAAATATTGACTGGCTTTCCTCAGGCTGCCCACTCAAGAGAAAGCTTCAAACTGTAACTAGTGCTTGCAACCTGGTTCAGGTTATCAATCAACCTACCAGGGTAGTTACAAACAGTACAGGAATGAAATCATCAACATGTACTGATCATATCTTTACTAATGTTGCAGAAATTAGTTTGAAAGCAGAATCCAAATCCATCGGATGTAGTGATCACAATATAGTAGCCATATCTAGGAAAACCAAAGTACTAAAGGCTGGGCCTAATATTGTGTATAAGAGGTCATACAATAAGTTCTGTAGTGATTGCTATGTTGATGTGAAGAATATTGGTTGGACCGTGGTGTGTAATGGCGAGCAACCAGACGCTGCACATCCCAATGCACCCATTAAGAAAATGACTGTAAAAACTGTTAAATCCCCGAGAATTGATGAGGAATTGAAAAATTGTATGTTTGAGAGGAATGAGCCAAAAGATATGGCAAATAGGTCTGGCTGTACAACCGATTGGCAAAGGTACTGCAACTTGAGAAATCATGTGACTAAACTGAATAAAAATAATAAACTTCACTATGAAACAAAGAATTATAAAATAAAAAGCTTGGGATCACCTTAAAATACATTTTGGGCAAAAAGGCAAACGCCGCGCCATCATTCATTGGATCAGATGGCTCATTCATCACAAAACCCACTAATATTGCAAACTACATTAATGATTTTTTTCATTGGCAAGATCAGCAAACAGGCATGACATGCCAGCAACAAATACTGACACTACACATATCTGACCAAATTATGAAAGACAAGCATTGTAATTTTTAATTCCGTAAAGTAAGCGTGGAAGAGGTGAAAAAAATCATTGTCTATCAACAATGACAAGCCACCAGAGTCTGACAACTTGAATGGAAAATTACTGAGGATAATAGCGGACATCGCCACTCCTATTTGCCATATCTTCAAATTTAAGCCTACTAAAAAGCGTGCCCTCAGCCCTGGAGGGAAGCAAATGTTATTCCCCTACCTAACAATAGTAAAGCCCCCTTAACTGGCCAAATAGCCGACCAATCAGGCTGTAAACAACCCTTAGAATACTTTTAGAAAAAAATTGTGTTTGACCATATAGAAAGCTATTTTACAGTAAACAAATTGACAGACTTTCAGGAAGGACATTCAACAAGGACAGCACTTACACAAATGACTGATTGGCTGAGAGAAATTAATGATAAAAAGATTGTGGCGGCTGTTTTGTTAGACTTCAGTGCGGCTTTTGACATTATCGATCATAGTCTGTTTCTGGAAAAACTTATGGCTTTACACCCGCTGCTATATTGTGGATAAAGAGTTACCACTCTAACAGAACACAAGAGGGTGTTCTTTAATGGAAGCCTCTCCAACAAAATCCAGGTAAAATCATGGAATTCCCCCGGGCAGCTGTCTATGTCCCTATTCTTTTTTCAATCTTTACTAACGATATGCCTCTGGCTTTGAGTAAAGCCAGTATGTCTATGTCTGCGGATGACTCAACACTATACACATCAGTTACCACAGCAACACTTAAAGAGCTGCAGTTCGTTTCAGAATGGGTGGCAAGGAATAAGTTAGTCTGAAATATTTCAAAAACTAAAAGCATTGTATTTTTATCACTAAACCTCAACTAAATATTGTAATGAATAATGTGGAAATTGAGCAAGTTGAGGAGACTAAACTGCTTGTAGTAACTGGAGTAACTGTCATGGTCAAAACATATTGATACAATAACTAGGATGGGGAGAAGTCTGTCCATAATAAAGCACTGCTCTGCATTCTTAACAGCACTATCAACGAGGCAGATCCTACAGGCCCTAGTTTTGTTGTACCTAGACTACTGTTCAGTCTTACGGTCAGGTGCCACAAAGAGGGACACCAGGCAACAGATACAACTGTCGAGGATACATACACAAAAAAGTCAAGAGACTTGTTTCTATTGTGGTCCTCTAGGGCATGACACCAAATCACCTCAACAGTGAAAAGGATACGAAAGACAACTTTAAATACAACTTCATTGTATTAATCACAACATTTCTAGATGTTGGAATCTAATTCAAAAGGCCAACGGGCCTAATCAATTCACTGACTAATTGTACAAGGGTATTTCCTTTTAGTCTTTCTCTGTATGCAGGGAAACAATGACAAAATCATGTATATGTGACATATAAAGAGGGTGAGTAATCAGACAAAAGGATAGAAGTAGAGAGAGAGATAAGAGTGAGAGAAAGGAGATAGCGAGAAAAATAGTGAGAAAGGAGAGCGAGACAAAGGAGAGCGAGAGAAAGAAACGAGAGAAATGAACGAGAGAGTGCGAGAGAGAGATGCAAAGAGAAAAGGGGGGAGAGGAAGACACACTAATTAAGAGACTTGTTAAAATGTGTTTATTGCACATTTGGACATCCAAAGTGAAATTATAATTCAACGAAACCAAGCATAAAAGGAAAACATACAAAAGTTAAAAGAACAAAATAAAAAAGCTCTAATATTGAATTCTCAACAAGTGTAAAATTCAATTTAAAAAGGTGTCAGCCAGCTAAGTGAGGGGAACGGAGACTGACCCGAAGCTGGGGTTGATTGACTGTGGCTGTCAAAGGTCACTAAACATGTGATGTCACCAAAGTGGACAGCCCTATATGTGCAGTACTAGTCAAATGTTTGGGCACACCTACTCATTCAAGGCTTTTGTTTAGATTTTTTAATACTATTTTCTACATTGTAGAATACTAGTGAAGACATCAAAACTATTAAATAATACATATGGCATCATAAACTAACCAAAAAGTGTTAAACAACTCAAAATATATTTTTGACTCTTCAAAGGAGCTACACCTTGCATTCTCTCAACCAGCTTCACCTGGAATGTTTTTCCAACAATATTGAAGTAGTTCCCACATATGCTGAGCACTTGTTAGCTGCTTTTTCTTCACTCTGCGGTCCAACTACTCCCAAACCATATACATTAAGTTGAGGTTGGTTGACTGTGGAGGCCAGGTCATCTGGTGCAGAACTCCATCACTCTCCTTCTTGGTCAAATAGCCCTTACACAGCCTGGAGGTGTGTTTTGGGTCAATGTCCTGTTGAAAAACAAATGATAGTCCCACTAAGCGCAAACCAGATGGGATGGCATATCACTGCAGAGCGTTGTGGTAGCAATGCTGGTTAAGCATGCCCTGAATTCTAAATAAATCATTGACAGTGTAACCAGCAAAGCACCCCCATACCATCAAACCTCTTCCTCCATGCTTCATGGTGGGAACCACACATGCGGAGATCATCTGTTCACCTATTTTGCATCACACATAGACAACGGCAGTTGGAACCCAAAAAAATTGGACTCAACAGACCAAAGGACAGATTTCCACCGGTCTAATGTCCATTGCTCATGTTTCTTTGCCCAAGCAAGTCTCTTCTTATTGGTGTCCTTTAGTAGCGATTTATCTGCAGCAATTCAACCAAGAAGGCTTGATTCATGCAGTCTCCTCTGAACAGTTGATGTTGAGATGTGTCTATTACTTGAACTCACTTGAAGCATATCTTTTGGCAGCAATGGCTGAGTCTAGTAACTCTAATGAACTTATCCTCTGCAGCAGAGGTACAGTTGAAGTCAGAAGTTTACATACACTTAGGTTGGAGTCATTGAAACTTGTTCTCAACCTCTCCACAAATTTCTTGAAAACAAACTATAGTTTTGGCAAGTCGGTTAGGACATCTACATTGTGCATGACACAAGTCATTTTTCCAACAATTGTTTACAGACAGATTATTTCACGTATAACTCACTGTATCATAATTCCAGTGGGTCAGAAGTTTACATACACGAAGTTGACTGTGCCTTTAAACAGCTTGGAAAATTCTCCAAAATTATGTCACGGCTTTAGAAGCTTCCGATAGGCTAATTGACATAATTTGAGTCAATTGGAGGTGTACCTGTGGATGTATTTCAAGGCCTACCTTCAAACTCAGTGGGAAAATTGAAACATCTAAAGAAATCAGCCAAGACCTCATCCTTGGGAGCAATTTCCAATCACCTGAAGGTACCACGTTCATATGTACAAACAATAGTACGCAAGTATAAACACCATTGGACCAAGCAGCCGCCATACTGCTCAGGAGGAGACGTGTTCTGTCTCCTAGAGATGAACGTACTTTGGTGCGAAAAATGCAAATCAATCCCAGTACAACAGCAAAGGACCTTGTGAAGATGCTTTAGGAAACAGATACAAAAGTATCTATATCCACAGTAAAACAAGTCCTATATTGACATAACCTGAAAGGCCACTCAGCAAGGGAGAAGCCACCGCCATTAAAAAGCCAGACTACGGTTTGCAACTGCACATGGGGACGAAGATCGTACTTTTTGGAGAAATATTCTCTGGTCTGATGAAACAAAAATAGAACTGTTTGGCCATGATGACCATCATTATGTTTGGAGGAAAAAGGGGGACGCTTGCAAGCCGAAGAACACCATCCCAACCGTGAAGCAAGGGGGTGGCAGCATCATGATGTTGGGGTGCTTTGCTGCAGGAGGGACTGGTGCACTTCACAAATAGATGGCATCATGAGGGAAGGAAAATTAGGTGGATATACTGAAGCAACATCTCAAGACATCAGTCAGGAAGTTAAAACTTGGTCGCAAATGTGTCTTCCAAATGGACAATGACCCCAAGCATACTTCCAAAGTTGTGGCAAAATGGCTTAAGAACAAAAAAGTCAAGGTATTGGAGTGGCCATCACAAAGCCCTGACCTCAATCCCATAGAAAAGTTGTGGGCAGAACTGAAAAAAGCGTGTGCGAGCAAGGAGGCCTACAAACCTGACTCAGTTACACCAGCTCTGTTAGGAGGAATGGGCCAAAATTCCCACAACTTATTGTGGGAAGCTTGTGGAAGGCTACCCGAAACATTTGACCCAAGTTAAACAATTTAAAAGGCAATGCTACCAAATACTAATTGAGTGTATGTAAACTTCTGACCCACTGGGAATGTGATGAAAGAAATCTCTACTATTATTCTGACATTTCACATTCTTAAAATAAAGTGGTGATCCTAACTGACCTAAAACAGGGAATTTGTATTAGGATTAAATGTCAGGAATTGTGAAAAACTGAGTTTATATGTATTTGGCTAAGGTGTATGTAAACTTCTGAAATCAACTGTAACTCTGGGACTTCCTTTCCTGTGCTTGTCCTCATGAGAGCCAGTTCCACCATAGCACTTGGTTTTATCGAGTGCACTTGAAGTAACTTTCAAAGTTCTTGACATTTTCCGTATTGACTGACCTTCATGTATTAAAGTAATGATGGACTGTCATTTCTCTTTGCCTATTTGAGCTGTTCTTGTCATAATATGGACTTGGTCTTTTACCAAATATATCTATCTTTTTATACCACCCCTACCTTGTCACAACACAACTGATTGGTTCAAACGCTTTGAGGAAAGACATTCCACAAATCAACTTTTAACAAAGAATACCTGTTAATTGAAATGCATTCAAGGTGACTACCTCATGAAGCTGGTTGAGAGAATGCCAAGAGTGTGCAAAGTTTCCATCAAGGCAAAGGGTGGCTACTTGAAAGAATCTCAAATATAAAATATATACACTTTCGGTGACTACATGATTCCATGTGTTATTTCATAGTTTTGGATGTCTTTACTATTATTCTACAATGTAGAAAATAGTAAAAATGAAGAAAAACCCTTGAATGAGCAGGTGTGTCCAAACTTTTGACGGGTACTGTATATGTTGTGGTATCCCGGGAGGTCTACCCTGGGTGTTGGTGATGGAGGGGAGGGAGGTCGTTGTCGCAACGTTGGTTCCCTCTGCTGGGAGGACCCGGGCTGGGCACCCCGAAGCTGGTGGCACCAATTAGGGGTAATTAGGGGAGAGTGCCAACCAGCTGAGCAGACCACAAATGGAGCACCGTGGCACACCGCGGGTGAGTAAAAGGGAGAGGCAAGGAGTGTACTGACAGGGGGGAACGAAGCTCCCGGAGACTAATGAGAAGGACCGAGCCATCCAAGTTATTTTGTTACGTTTATTATTTTTTGCTTAGTAAAGTTGTGTTTTCTGACTTGAACCACCCTGTCTCTGTGTCCATCCCTGTGCGCTCAACCCAACACCCAACGGTTTACCTACCACAACATATGAAATATTTTCCTTCATAGAAAATTCATTAGTGCAACACATTCGGCAGCAAATAACTTCATTTTCATTATATGAAAATGTGCAACACACAGAAGTGAAACTATTTGACTGGCAGCCACACTTACAATGATAAAGCAAGGTATTTTTCTGTAAATACGATCCATGGCTATCATATCTCTAATGTTTAGGCCTATCATAGAAAGAATGGAGCCAGCTACATTTCCTAATATTTTGCTTAAAGGTAATCTTGGACTTTATGAAGAAAAATAGGCTGGCTACACTGAGAAACATACCGGAGAAAAGTAGCTACTTGTTCGTAAATTCTCATCCGAGTTTCAAAGTGCATCTGAAGCACAAAATGAGTCTGATGCCGAGCAGAAGTTACAATAAGAAGCATTTTAGATCCACGTTTATAAAACGCGGCTCAATATTTCTTACGTGTTCTTTTCTCCCCCGCGTGCAAAATGCAAAATTCTGCGTTAACACAACCCCTAAATTAACTTGCTATCTAAGTGGATGAATTAATAAGGTAACGAGGTATCATATTGTGTTAGCTTGCTTCCGTGTTTGAGAAGTCAAAGTCCTTTGGATAAGTTATTTGTACAGCTGCCACTGCGATCTTAATTTCCTTGTGTTTTTTCTCCTCTCCATTCTCTGCCTGTCTGCTCTCCCCCCCTCTTCTCCGGCAGGCCCGTTGCTCTAGAGCCTCCAGAAAGACACAGCTTGTAGACATGCTGTTGGAGAGCAAGTACTGTTCTTCCTACAGACAAGCATGCATCAAAACTTTGTTCATTTGCGCAATGTCTCTCATTCACATTCAGTTGTTAATGTCCAGACTCACCATATATGACATTCGTAACTCCTACCTACACATGTATAACTTTATGAGCGGGATTGACTGTCTTTGCAATTCGTTTATTTTCATTTGCACTCATTAGCATATTTAGCTTGCACCTTTCATGTAAATTCGACCTTCAAAGGGTTTTTGTTTTTTTGGGGGTGCCCCCTTGTGTACTAAACCAGTAATAGCGTAAATCCCGATGTGAGAGAAGGATGGTATGATGAAATAAATCTGGAACCGCCCAACCCTATAACGCATTGTAACTCTGGATCAAACATAGTGATCATAAATGTTGATATTGTAAATGACAAGATTTTTTAAATATGGAAATGTGTAGTGCACATTTGGACTCACGGCTGTGTCGTTTGCTTGTATGACATCAAAGCAGTATTTTTTAAATAATCCTTAACATCTCATCATTCAGAACATCTCACCTTTCCATTCCTCTCGATTTGCAGCTTTCCCCTCACAGACAACAACAAATGCTGAAAAGTAGCCCATTTAACGGGACAGATGGGGGCATCTTCTTGTCGCGCGCAGTCCTGAAGTGTGGAACGGCTGTCAGTCAAAACCCAATCAGTGCTGTGAAGTGGAGAACTTGGAGGTCTGACGTCATGTATAGCATATTAATGTACAGCCACTGCGTTCCAATTTAGGTGCTTGTCAATGGCCAAATCTGACATTTGACGATTTAATTTTTTATTCATTTTACCTTTATTTAACTAGGCAAGTCAGTTAAGAACAAATTCTTATTTTCAATGACGTCCTAGGAACAGTGGGTTAACTGCCTGTTCAGGGGCAGAACGACAGATTTGTACCTTGTCAGCTCGGGGATTAGTCGGTTACTAGTCAGTTACTAGTCCAACGCTCTAACCACTAGGCTACCCTGCCGCCCCGATTTGCGGGTAATCGGTTCAGAAAAACAAATCACAAATGTATATATATATATTTTTTTAAAGCAAACCGGCACAGTCTAACACCAATTGGTGGTTGTCTTTTTCACTTGCATTAAAGGGATAGTTCAGTGAATGCATTAGGTTAAAAACAATACGTTTATGATCGGAAATGCTCTTCTAGGTTTATATGACGGTGCGTCACACATTAACAGTCTGACTAGTAACCAATAACTAGGCTTCATATAAACTTAAGGGCAGAACGCATTCACAGCCTGATTCACATCTAAAAGCATTAAGCAGGCGGTGGATAGCCAGACATATGCATCTGATGAAAAAGACAGGTATCATGCCACCGTGGTACATGGTGGCACAGAAGGGTCAGCAAGCGGTTTGGTCACATCTCTTACTCTCATATGGTAAGGAGTGGGGTGCCTCATACCTTCCATGCCGGCCTCGTGCGGTGAGAAGATGCGTGCGTCTCCGCAGGGCGAGGTGCTGATGTAGAGGTGGAACAGAACGTTGTCCCTTAGCCGGTAGCCACGCTTGTCACAGCGCGTGAATATGGACTTCTGCTGCTCTTCCTTGTTGCTGCTAATTACAGAGGGTGGAAAAAGGGGGACAGTGTGGTCAAAGGGACCTAATTTCATATGAACAAAAATTACTAAAAGAATCAGCTGAAGCAAGAGCAAAAAGGAATGCCATGTTGCAATTGAAGAAACAATTTGCAACAATTGCTGCTTATAGAAAAAGTTATGCAACAGTCGACTTGATTTTTACAACTAAATACAAATCAAGGACTATGACGTTATGACCCACAAAAGGTTAGCTACAACCAAACAAACTCCAATCAAAATGAGAGTCATTGTTTGTATTTTCAAATGGCTTCTGCCATTGCTTCCACCCCTTGACTTCTCACCTTAGGAAGTGCTCCAGCTGGGTGTAGAGGTACCGGATGAGCGAGCGACGGGCGATAATCTCTGCATGGCAGTCGTTGAGCGCCAAGCCGCGGTCACTCATGTACTCGCCGTTGATGCACTTGGTGCCCGTGGAGACACAGATCACCTGGGCCTCTTTCACGTCCGTGCCTGGGGGTCGGGAACAGACAGGCTCAAAATTCACCTTTACATTCAATAAAAGCATTTGTGTTTATGGTTTTTACTTTTCTATTATTCCATTTCATTTACATTTTAGATGTACAGTGGGCCTTCATAAAGTATTCATACCCATTGACTTAATTCACATTTGGTTGCGTTTCAGCCTGAATTCAAAATGGATGAAATAGATTTTTCTCTCACCCATCTACACACAATAATCCATAATGACAAAGTGAAAACATATTTTTTAGAAATTTCTGCAAATTTATTGAAAATGTAATACAGAAATCTAATTTACTTAGTGGTTCTTCCTTTAAAAAGTTGCGTCATACTGCAGCACACCTTGCGGGCTGCCACTGCAACGAGCGCGCTGAGAGTCAGGAAGCAAGTACAGAGAGTGAGTGTTTTAGTAAATAAACAAAACATTAAACACGAAACACAAACAATGCACCGACATGAAACAAAGTCAATAACACCTGAGGAAAGAACCAAGGGGAGTGACAGATATTGGGAAGATAAATCAAGGAGGTGATGGAGTCCAGGTGAGTGTCATGAGGCGCTGGTGCACTTGACGATGGTGACAGGTGTGCGGGATAATCAGCAGCCTGATGACCTAGAGGCCGGAGAGGGAGTATACGTAACAGCCACAGAATTCTATGGCACATTATTTAAGTGTCAGCCATTGTTGTCATTAATGCTAGTTAGTGCTAGTTTGACCACCAGAGGGCATCTTTCAGAAGCATTTGACAGTTTTTAATATTGGCTGTACTAGAGAATTTAAAACCTTTTTTGTAAGAACAAAGTATATGGGATTAATTTTAAGAAATGTAGCTTAATAAATTTGATTAATATTATGGTGTTTCTATTCCAAGAAATAGAAAACTCTCAGGGTTTCCGTTAGGAAAATATGGCGCTGTACAATGTGACCGGTCGAGAGTAGGCGCAACATAGGAGCAAAATAAGTGTAACATTTCCACAACCTAAATGTAGGCTAACCAATACCGAAACGGAGATAAAGTGAAAATAAAAATCAAATTGATTTATCAAGACCAGTCACCATGCTTGTTTCAGAGCAGTGCGAAATGATGCTGAATTGGATGACTTTGGGTGTAATTCATTTTTCTTTAACTTCTCTAGGATAGGGGGCAGCATTTGGAATTTTGGATGAAAAGCATGCTCAAATTCAACTGCCTGCTACTCATCCCCAGAAGATAAGATATGCAGAAAACACTCTGAAGTTTCTAAAACTGTTTGAATTATGTCTGTGAGTATAACAGAACTTATGTAGCAGTCGAAACCCCGAGGACAAACCATTCAGATTTTTTTTATTTGAGGTCACTCTCTTTTCAATGAGCTTTCATTGGGAGTCCAGATTTCTGAGGGACTTGCTTGCAGTTCCTACCGCTTCCACTGGATGTCACCAGTCTTTAGAAATTGGTTGAGGTTTTCCCTTTGTGTAATGAAGAAGTAACCCTGTTCAAAACGAGGGTCACTTCATGTGTACTGTTTGATAGAGGCGCATGACCAGAAAGCTAGCGTCAGTTTGTTTTCTTCCTGTATTGAATTGTATTGATTATTTACTTTAAAAAATACCTAAAGTTGTATTACAAAAGTAGTTTGAAATGTTTTGGCCAAGTTTACAGGTAACTTTTTAGATATTTTGTAGTCACGTTGCGCAAGTTGGAACCGGTGTTTTTCTGGATCAAAAGCGCCAAATAAAATGACATTTTGTATTTATATCGACGGAATTAATCGAACAAAAAGGACCATTTGTGATGTTTATGGGACAAATTGGAGTGCCAACAGAAGACCTCGTCAAAGGTAAGATATGATTTATATTTTTATTTCTGCGTTTGTGTCACGCCTGCAGGGTTGAAATACGTTTTCTTTACGGAGGTGCTATCCTCAGATAATAGCATCGTTTGCTTTCGCCGAAAAGCCTTTTTGAAATCTGACATGTTGGCTGGATTCACAACATGTGTAGCTTTAATTTGGTATCTTACATGTGTAATTTCATGAAAGTTTGATTTTTCTCTGGCTTTTGGCCAAGTGGGACGCTATCGTCCCACATATCCCAGAGAGGTTAACGAGTCCGACGGGAAGGATGTACTGTTCTCCCGGAAACAGTCCCAAATCCCCGTCATTTGTGTGAAGAAAAGACAGAGAAGAAGGGGGCAGAGGTCAGGCTGCCTTCAAGAATTCGTAGGCGAGAGAGTAAACTCCCACGCCATCCGTTCTATTGGCCAATGCGCAATCATCAGAAAATGAAATCGGTGACCTACGATCAAGATTATCCTACCAACGGGACATTAAAAACTGTAATATCTTATCTTTCACCGAGTTGTGGCTGAACGACGACACGGATAATATAGAGCTGGTGGGATTTTCCATGCACCGGCAGAACAGAGAAGCTACGAGGGGTGAGTGTGTGTGTCTATTTGTCAATAACAGTTGTCAACTGTCAATAACAGTTGGTGCGCGATGTCGAATATTAAAGAAGTCTCGAGGTATTGTTCGCCTGAGGTAGAGTACCGTACGATAAGCTGTTGACCACACTATCTACCAAGAGAGTTCTCATCTATATTATTATTATTATTATTAGCCATCTATTTACCACCACAGACCGATGCTGGCACTAAGACCACACTCAACCAACACTATAAGGCCATAAGTAAACAGGAAAAAGCTCACCCAGAAGCGGCGCTCCTAGTGGCCGGGGACTTTAATCCATTTTACTTCATTTCTACCAGCATTACACATGTGCAACCAGAGGGAAAAAACTCCTCACACTGAAATGCATACAAAGCACCCCCCACATTCCATTTGGCGAATCCATAATTCTATCCTCTTGATTCCTGCTTACAAGCAAAAACTAAAGCAGGAAGTACCAGTGACTCGCTCAAGATGGAAGTGGTCAAATGACGTGGATGCTACACTACAGGACTGTTTTGCTAGCACAGACTGGAATATGTTCCGGGATTCATCCAAAAGCATTGAGAAGTATACCACCTCAGTCACCGGCTTCATCATTAAGTGCATTGATGACATCTTCCCCAAGGTGTACATATCCCAACCAGAAGCCATGAATTACAGGCAACATCCGCATCGAGCTAAAGGCTAGAGCTGCCGCTTTCAAGGAGCAGGACACTAATCTGGACGCTTATAAGAAATCCCGCTATGCCCGCAGACAAACCATCAAACAAGCAAAGCGTCAATACAGGATTAAGACTGAATCCTACTACACCGGCTCTGACGCTCGTCAGATGTGGCAGGGCTTGAAAACTTTTACGGACTACAAAGGGAAACCCAGACGCGAGCTGACCAGTGACGCGAGCCTACCAGACGAGCTAAATCCCTTTTATGCTCGCTTCGTTAGATATTCTCACAGACCAGATTTGCCCTAACAGGCTTTTATATAATTATAATGCAGGGTTAATAATAATAATAATAATAATAGCTCTGTAAATAAGGATGCATTATGAAAGTAAAATGACATGCGCAAGAGACGGTGGTATATATTGTTTATCACACTTTTCTTTAACCAATTTTGGTCTTTAATGCAGGGCCAACAGACAAGTTCCTTACTTTTTTTAAAAAAAATTTTAAATGTAACTGAAATTGCAACCAAATTTCTATGGCTTGTTTAAAAAAATATATATTTTAGAGATTTAGTTTCAAATAACCAAAAGTGAGCGATTGTAATCTGAAAAGTGAAAAAGGCCATTCTTGAACATGGGTTGAGACATTCGTACTAATTTTTAAATAAAGCCAGTTTTTTTTGTATTATTTATTTCTGTTTTAGAGGGAGAGAAACCAAAAGCCCACCATGCCTATTTTTCGAAAATCATCAGTCCACATGTCAAGTGAAATCCCCCCTTTGTATTTACCCAAGTTCTCTTAACTTCAGAACCACCGACTGTTTGTTGTTGTTGCCTGATGCAGCACTCTAGTGCCAGAGACGCCTCCATTAATTGCCACAGTTTAGGATACCATTAGATCAGCGTTTTAACTCCCCTGGTGATAGTGTGGTGCAATGACAGAATGCCACCATCTACCACAAATGGTCGCGGCATAAGCTCATAACTTTTAAAGGAAGAACCACTAAGTATTTACCAGTGCTTCATTTGAACAGGATCCGGGCACCTCTCAGATTTGACTTTGTTTGTTCCGGCATCAATCCTATAATAGTATAATAGCGTGGTGATCCTTCTGTGTAATCATCCTATCCTGCCACACTGATTCCAGTCCTGCTCTCTTATTTGTACTTAGAGGTTATGGGGAGGGCCTGTTTTGTAAGGAACTGATCTTGACACAGGTCTTGGTAGAAGTGGTCAGCTAGTGAAGAGGTCGTCCTTACGTTATCACGTCACGTGTCGTCATCCTACTGAATTTTAATTGTGGGGAAAGCCAAATAAAAAATGAATAAGAAAAGGCAATTAAATTAGATTTTTGAAGTCCAAAAACCCTGAGAAAGATGGTGAATTGAACCCAGAACGAGCCAGAGAACTGTCATTGCCGGAGGAGAGAAGTGATGGGCAAACTGTTGGCGATGCCTTAGCTAGCAGTGCTGCTAATCCCACCAGTTCAGCATCACCACCGGCAACTCCACTAGCTAATAAGCCTACTAGCGAGTTTTGAACATGCCCGAACCAAGGCGCATTTGGTGGCAGAAAGCCTTGTAGACAAGGTTAGAGAGGACACCCAGGTTATAGTTAACACTCAAAATGAAAAAATACGCCACAGCTAGAGTGTTCAGAACAGACTTAGGAAGCTAAATTTCACAGCCCCAGGACTCTCAGGGAGTTAAATGGACTTGACATGGGGAAAGTCATTGTGGGAGGTTTTGAAAACTACGGTAGGACTTTTTTTCTTCTTTACCTTCACAGTACGTAAGAAGTTTGTAATCTGAACATGAAATTCCTATCATATGTGTGTTCTGCTGTAGCCTACCATACATTGATTTATTTTATTTTAAGTTATATTCCAATATTGTGACATTTTTTCTACTGCTACATGTCTTGAAAATTATATGAAATTCGGGTCTTATAAGCCCCCCAGCTGAGAATTTACAATACTAGTCAAAGGTTTTGCCACACCTACTCATTCAAGCTTTTAATTTTTTTACTATTTTCTACATTGTAGAATAATAGTGGAGACATCAAAATAATGAAATAACACATGGAATCATGTAGTAACCAAAAAAGTGTTAGGTCAAAATATATTTTATATTTGAGATTCTTCAAAGCAGCCACCCTTTGCCTTGACAGCTTTGCACACTCTTGGCATTCTCTCAACCAGATTCATGACATAGTAGTACCTGCAATGAATTTCAATTAACAGGTGTGCCTTGTTAAAAGTTAATTTGTGGAATTTCTTTCCTTCTTAATGCGTTTGAGCCAATCAGTTGTGTTGTGACAAGGTAGGGGTCGTATACAGAAGATCGCCCTATTTGGCAAAAGACCAAGTCCATATTATGGCAAGAACAGCTCAAATAAGCAAAGGGAAACGACAGTCCATCATTACTTTAAGACATGAAGGTCAGGCAATCCGCAAAATGTCAACTTTGAAAGTTTCTTCAAGTGCATTTACAAAAACCAAGCGCTATGATGAAACTGGCTGTCATGAGGACCGCCAAAGGAAAATAAATCCCACAGTCATTAGAGTTAACTGAACCTCAGATTGCAGCCTAAATAAATGCTTCACAGAGTTCAAGTAACAGACATCTCAACATCAACTGTTCAGAGGAGACTGTGTGAATCAGGCCTTCATGGTCGAATTGCTGCAAAGAAACCACTACCAAAGGACACCAATAAGAAGAAGAGACTTGCTTTGGCCAAGAAACATGAGCAATTGACATTAGACCGGTGGAAATCTGTCCTTTGGTCTGTTGAGTCCCAATTAGAGATTGTTGGTTCTAACTGCCATGTAGGTGAATGGGTGATGTCCGCATGTGTGGTTCCCACCGTGAAGCATGGAGGAGGTGGTGTAATGGTGCTTTGCTGGTGACACAGTCTGTAATTTATTTAGAATTAAGACACACTTAACCAGCATGGCTACCGTAGCATTCTGCAGCGATACGCCATCCCATCTGGTTTTTGCACTGAGTGGGACTATCTAAATAAATTACAGACTGTGTCACCAGCAAAGCACCATTACACCACCTCCTCCATGCTTCACGGTGGGAACCACACATGCGGACATCATCCATTCACCTACATGGCAGTTAGAACCAACAATCTCTAATTGGGACTCATCAGACCAAAGGACAGATTTCCACCGGTCTAATGTCAATTGCTCATGTTTCTTGGCCAAAGCAAGTCTCTTCTTCTTATTGGTGTCCTTTGGTAGTGGTTTCTTTGCAGCAATTCGACCATGAAGGCCTGATTCACACAGTCTCCTCTGAACAGTTGATGTTTTCAAAAGGACAATGACCTAAAACACATCTCCAGGCTGTGTAAGGGCTATTTAACCAAGGAGAGTGATGGAGTGCTGCATCAGATGACCTGCCCTACACACAATCACCCAACCTCAACCCAATTGAGATGGTTTGGGATGAGTTGGACCGCAGAGTGAAGGGAAAGCAGCCAACAAATGCTCAGCATATGTGGGAACTCCTTCAAGACAGTTGGAAAAGCATTCCAGGTGAAGCTGGTTGAGAGAATGCCAAGAGTGTGCAAAGCTGTCATCATGGCAAAGAGTGGCTACTTTGAAGAATCTAAAATATATTTATTTGTTTAATACTTTTTTTGGTTACATCATGATTCCATATGGGTTTAAAAAAGAAAATAGTACAAATAAAGAAAAACCCTTGAATGAGTAGGTGGTTCAAAGTTTTGACTGGTACTGTATGTATGCATATGGCGGTTGTGGAAAATTAGGCTTGTTTAAGCCCCGCAGCTATACTCAAGTATGTGGGCATATTGCAGTGACGGGACCTCCCGATGTGACAAATTAAGCACTGGTATTCACACCCGAGTCAATATTTTGTAGAAGCACCTTTGGTGGCGATTACAACTTTGAGTCGTCTTGGGTATGTCTGTATCAGCTTTGCATATCTGGATTTGTGGATTTTCTTCCATTCTTCTTTGCAGATTTTCTCAACCTCTTAAATTAGATGTCAAGCGGCGGTAATCCGCAATCTTCAAGTTTTTTTATGGGATTCAAGTCTGGGGTTTGGGCTGGGCCACTCAGGGACTTTCACATTCTTGTTCTGAAGCCATTCCAGCATTGCTTTGGCTGTATGCTTGGGGTCTTTGTCCTGTTGGAATGGAAATCTTCGCCCTCAGTTTAAGGTCGTTTGCACTCTGAAGCAGGTTCTCATCAAGGATTTGCCTGCATTTGGCTTCATTCATTGTTCCCTCTTTCCTTACCAGTTCCACAGCATCCCAATAGCATGATGCTGCCACCACCATGCTTCACTTTAGGAATGGTGTTAGATGGGTGATGAGCTGTGCCTGGTTTTCTCCAGACAGCGCTTTGCATTCAGGCCAAAGAGTTACATTTTTGTCTCATCAGATGACAGAATCTTTTGCCTTAGGCTATCAGTCTTCCACGTGCCTTTTTGAAAACTCCAGGTGTGCTGTCATGTGGCTTTTTCTCAGGAGTGGCTTCCGTCTGGCCACTTTCCCATAAAGCCCAGATTAGTGAAGTGCTGTAGAGACTGTTATCCTTCTGGCAGGTTCTCCCATCTCAGCCAAGGAACTGTGCAGTTCTGTCAGAGTGGCCATTGGGTTCTTGGTCACCTCCATGACCAATGTCCTTCTTGCCCGGTTGCTCAATTGGTCGGAAGTCTGGTAGTTCCATATTTTTTTATTTCCCAATAATGGAGATCACAGTGCTCTTAGAAAGGTTCAACACGCTAGAAATGGTTTAATATCCTTCTCCAAATATATGCCTCATCATAATTATTTTTTGGAGATCTATGGACAGTTCCTTGGACTTCATGTAAAGTTTCTGCTCTGACATGCACTGTCAACTGTGGGACATTATATAGACAACTGTGTTTCTTTCTAAATCATGTCCAGGTAGACTTCAAATCAAGTTGTCGTGACATCAAGGATTATCAAAAGGAAATGAGATGCACCTGAGCTCCTAGGGGTGTGAATACTTATATATGAATGCATTTCATTATCAATACGACTTTTTAAAATGTTATAATAAAAACATGTTCTCACTTTGTCATTATGGGGTATTGTGTGTAAATCGGTAAGAACAAAATGTATTGAATCTTTTGAATTCAGGATGTAACAACAAAATGTGGATTAAGTCAAGGGTTATGAATACTTTCTGAAGACACTGTAGTTTCTTATGTAGGCATACAAATACGCGCATGTGTATTTTTGTAAAAAAATATATATATATATATGAATAGGAAAAGAGGCTTACAAAGCCAATGATGAACAGCAGCATCATGCACTATCAATCATGGACCCACGAACCCAAAAGGAAAACTGATGTGCACAATGAATTGAGAGGTGGTGCTAATCCCACCCATAATCTGGTTAATTAAGAAGCTTAATTTCCTCCCATCTATACACGTCAGCCACTTGCAGACAGTATGGCTGTGTTTTTATGGTCTGTACAAATCTAGTGGTGTACCGTTTGGCAGCGGCATTGCTCCCGAGAGTGGAGAACACAGTGTTTTCCCATTAGGCCTAGTAACAAAGCGTACCTGTTGTCATGACGACCCCTGCCAGGACTTTCCGCCGCGCGTGGGGGGAGGTGAAGTTGTCCGTCAGCTCGCTGAACTTGTCCACAACCAGGCGAGAGACCGCGTCGGCGAGGACCTGGGACCACACACAGACAGCAGAGATGTGACACGCAACACAACAACCACAGGCTTCAGGTAGTAGGTTGCCTGTTTCGGATGAGTTTATCCTGCTCATTTCATCTAGCTCAATCAAGTGGGGGAGCAGATGACATCACGGATCAACAGTAAAAGTAAAAACCATTTTTGCTGGAGGACGATTTGAAGCGTTCCACCCTCAAGAAAAGAGGTAGAAGACAACTAGAGCACAGCCTTTGCAACGCAAGCAAGGAACCAACAGAAGAGCAACAAGCATAAGGACACCAACTCAGGACCAAAGGAGCAACCTGAAGGAGGAACCCCAAATGAACCAGAAAGTACACACAGCCATCTCCTCCTCCATGAACATTCAAAAAGCCACAACAGACTTTGATCACAGACGGAGTACAACATCACTTAATGCTCAGGATCTTGAGGTCTTCACTTCTTGTCTTACATTCTATGTCCTACCTAAGCATGATCATTTTCATTATGTTTGCAAATATTTTGATGTGTTATTGAATGCTGATTGCATAAAGAAACTGGGTGTCTATTCTGGTTAAGAACCCTGTGTAAATATTTCGACTTGTGTTCTTAAATGCTGAAAATGATTACAACCAAGGAGAGGTGACGGCTAGATGGGAACAAATGAACGAGATTAGTTTAAATATCACTTCCCCCTGATACTTCAGTGTCACCCAGTTGGGAGTGGGGATCATTTGACTTCGGAATTGCGCGGGTTGGTTGCAGGCAGTGCAGAAACGTGTGGACGTCTCTGTTAACCTCCGGGGGAACAAAGCAGCCTGCCAAAAAAACAGTCAGGCAATTCCAGTCTGGCAATAACTAACAGGGCATTCTATCACTCATGTTTTCCTGACTTTCCTAATTAGCCCCGTCCATATGGAGCGCTCGGTTGATGGTACATTTAATAAATATTAACCGACAGAGAATTAATAGACCAATTAGCAGGTGCAGAATCATTGACACGAGCTGCCTGTTTTGAAGGAACCAGACCGATGACAAGTGGAGGAGAGAGTAAAGATAGAAAGAAAGAAAAATAAAAAAAGCGGGAAATGATCCTGGGGAGAAAAGACAATTGAAGCCATTGACAGTCTAGCCCCACTAGCTGCTTACTTGTGCAGTCTGCACTCACCGGCAGGACTGACAGTCACTTCTGTGATGACCAATCCCCATCTTCAACCCCCCCAATTCTTATCAAACCAAACCCAGCTATATTGAGTCTTCGAAAAGAGCAGGCTTTAGAAAGGGGATACCTTCTTTGAGCACCTGCAATGCTGGGTTTACACTCCGAGCATTCCCAGTAGCATTCCCAGTAGCATTCCCAGTAGCAAAACGTGTATGTGGTAAAGTCACAAAGCAGTAACGGAGCACGACTAGTGGAGTGCAAATCCAGGGATGAAGTTGAGCTAGATACAGTCTGACTCCCAGCTACAACACCCCAGTAAACGTTTACTAAAACCTAGCCCTAACCACGGACTCAAGCTCTAGACACAACTCTGTCCCACGACAATGTGTGAGCAGCACTGTACCATCGTATTACATTTAAAGAAAAATCACATTACATTTTGAAAGTGTTTAAAAACAACATCTTCACAAAGGGTGATTTTATTCAGGCTAACAAGTTAAGTAAACAAGACTTAAGTAAAATAATTGCATTTCAAGGGGGGAACCCCTTTGAGTGCCTCAATTGAATAGGTCTCACATCTAGGTAGGAAAGAGCCTGGACAGTCAATAGTGGTTGTTTCAACAAGACTAAAAAAGGAGAGGTAAATTAAGATAGAGGCATGCTATTTCCTGGTGTTCTCAGCTGGCGATTAGGGGAGCCTGATTGGGAGATGTGTAAATAGATGTCTCGCATGCATACACATCATCTCAGTACTAAAGCACCTTACATTTTCAACTCCTGTCTCATCTTCTATCATCCTTCGGGCTTGATCATTTCATCTTCAATTAATGTCTCAAACCCAGCGATGATTGGTAAGAGCACCCAATGTTCCCGTTGGGAACTTTCATAAAGAAAATACTTTAGAATATGAGGTAGTAGAGGCATGTGACAGACACTGAAGTTCTTTAGATAAGCTCAAAGACATTATGATTAAGAGGGGGGAGATTTTACTAATTCCAGTTGTGAAAATACCTTTGTGTCCCCAGCTTTAAATCCCACATCAGCCAATAGAAAGTTTCCAATATAACAAAGACCTATTCTCAAACTCTCATTCTCAGCAGATGGGTTTCTTTGACCAAAACATCCGGATATTTATAAATAGTTAATGCACTTCTGTATTAATAATAAAAAAATCACAACAGTTTGAGAAAGCCTTGCATAAGTGTTTTGGCTACCCATAATATATTACAGAGAAGGAATACTTTCTGGGAAAGCTCTGTTTTGGACTCTAGGGTGTTAGACCTTTGTGCTTGAGGGCATAAGTGCCGTGATTCCTTTGTTCAGCGCCTGAAAACATTACATGTAGAGTATAAACCGTGTTACTCATCCCCATTAAAAAACGATTCACCCTGTTTTTTTCCCCCACAGTCAGTGAGTGCAGATACAATTTTGGTGCTATGACCTGTTCTAAAAAAGGGTCTTGACTGGGGACAAAGTGGGCTAGTTCAGAGGGACCTAGGTTTGGGCTCTTACCTGGGGTAGGTGGAGCTGCAGTCCCTCTCTGGGGATGGGCTGTCGGGAGGGCGTCTGGTCCAGCTGCATGTTGAAGAGGGCTGAGAGGGCTGCCTGGGCGGCCCGGGCCTTGGCCAGCTTCTTGTTTCGTCCAGAGCCCTCGAACTGCTGTGAGTCCACCGACACCTGCATGACAAAGTTCTTTGCATGGCTCTCGCCGCTCTCGGACAAAAAGTCATACTTGAGGCCCGGCCTCAGCTCATTGAGGATCATGACAGGGTTCTTGCCGCTCGAGGGCGAGGTGAAGGCTGAGGGAGGGGGCAACAGGGCCTGGGCTAAGTTAGCACCTGGGGTGGAAGGCATGGAGTACTCTCCCAGCGAGTTTAGGCAGCCGCTGCCATTGGAGCCCAGGTAAAAGGAGTCCTCGGGCGGTGCGGGCGTCTCAAACCCGTTGAAGAGCATGTCTGGGAAGTCGGCCTGGTCGGATGTGAAGTCTGTGTTGACTGTCAGTGTCCGGCCCATAGCCAGGTGCGCTTCGGAGGCGTTGGGGAACTGGACAAAGGAGCGCAGTGCCTTCTCTGCTGCATTCAGCTTGGCCTTCTTCTTGGTGGGACCTGAGCCCTCGAACAGCTGCCCATTGACCTCGACGGTCATGACAAACACGGGAGCGTGGACTGGACCCGTTTGAGATAGCAGCTTATACAGCAGCCCCGGCTTAATTTCATTCAGCTGCATAAGGGCATTCTTGGGTAGAACCGGGCCTGGCGTTTTCTTACGCTTCTTGGCCCGGAACTTGGAGTGCGTGTGGCCATTGTTTCCCTCCTCTAAGGGGCGCTTCCTGCTGCCCCCGCCACTGCCGTTGGGGAGATGCTCAGCCACAGCCTCCCCCTCTTTGGAGGAGACGTTGTCCAGGTTACGGTTTTCCTTTACGTCGGTGCTGCTCGAACCTGCGGTGCCCAGAAAGAGTAACTTACAACGCCTTCGTTGCAGGATCTTGTAAATGTAAAATTGATAGATTCCTATATCACTCTTTGGAACTGAACTGGTGATGTGTGCTATGTTTATTTGTTAGAGAGGCTTAACTGATATTACATTGACCCCAAAGTATCAAACATACATCTCAAGACGAAAATCCATTTGGCAATTAAGTTTTGGCAAAATAGCCAATAATTGTCATAATGATAGGACTGTACTTTCTTGGACATTCAAGGGAAGTTGGATTCTAAGGCATTGCAAGAATGATTTAGTCTATACAATGACTATGTAAATGGGGAAATAAGTGGTAGGAAAATCAGGCCATCACAACAAAATAAATATTGAATTCCTCCCTCCCTGACCACGGCATTTGCTAGCCGTGGTCAGGCAGGTTTCTGTTGATATATTAGTTTAGGGAGGGGTCAGGGGGGAAAATATGTGGAAGAGTTGGGGTATGCACACACACACACGCATACAAACAAACTGATCTTTACTTTACAGGCAAATTTGATCACCTGTTCCTCACCCCACAAGTATCGATACTCTTATCTGCTGGCTTTTTAATGATAGTTTGGCGTTAGAGTGCTGAGCGAGCTCTCATAATAGTGGAATTGCAGCTCTAGAATATTGCAAGGAGCACACATCACCAGGTCCTGTTGGCAAAGCGGATGGAATGTTGGCAAAATTTTCATTTATAACATCCTCCAGCAAAGGCTTGATAGGTTACTCCTTTCGGTACTCAGGGGAGAGAGAACCCGGCAGTGCAAATTACAGGGTTTATTGGGAAGATGGGGGGGGGGGGGGGTGCAGGGAAGAGTGCGAGGAAGAGCAAAGGGAAGAGGACACATTCCGTAAGACCAACAAAGTCTGACAAGGATGAAAGGGTCCAACCTGAGAAAACCTCCAAGATGTTTTTAGATCTTTAGACAACCTAATTGATCTGATAACCATTACTTTCTGGTAACGCAGAGCTCTACTTTATAAAATAAACATATCACACTATGCATTTTCAAACTAGATGAGATCAGAGCTCTTCAGAGGCTCTGTTGGGGTTTCCATCGACTTCTGAACACAGAATCCGTAGCTTCAGACAGGCGCTGATGTTCGTCGAGTTTCTGCATACTAAAATAGAGGGCACATCCCACAAGCCAAACAAAAAAAAATCCTGCTCTCACGTGTTTCCAAATTCTTGTCTCTTACAGTGCCTTGCGAAAGTATTCGGCCCCCTTGAACTTTGCGACCTTTTGCCACATTTCAGGCTTCAAACATAAAGATATAAAACTGTATTTTTTTGTGAAGAATCAACAACAAGTGGGACACAATCATGAAGTGGAACGACATTTATTGGATATTTCAAACTTTTTTAACAAATCAAAAACTGAAAAATTGGGCGTGCAAAATGATTCAGCCCCCTTAAGTTAATACTTTGTAGCGCCACCTTTTGCTGCGATTACAGCTGTAAGTCGCTTGGGGTATGTCTCTATCAGTTTTGCACATCGAGAGACTGACATTTTTTCCCATTCCTCCTTGCAAAACAGCTTGAGCTCTGTGAGGTTGGATGGAGAGCATTTGTGAACAGCAGTTTTCAGTTCTTTCCACAGATTCTCGATTGGATTCAGGTCTGGACTTTGACTTGGCCATTCTAACACCTGGATATGTTTATTTTTGAACCATTCCATTGTAGATTTTGCTTTATGTTTTGGATCATTGTCTTGTTGGAAGACAAATCTCCGTCCCAGTCTCAGGTCTTTTGCAGACTCCATCAGGTTTTCTTCCAGAATGGTCCTGTATTTGGCTCCATCCATCTTCCCATCAATTTTAACCATCTTCCCTGTCCCTGCTGAAGAAAAGCAGGCCCAAACCATGATGCTGCCACCACCATGTTTGACAGTGGGGATGGTGTGTTCAGAGTGTTGCTTTTACGCCAAACATAACGTTTTGCATTGTTGCCAAAAAGTTCAATTTTGGTTTCATCTGACCAGAGCACCTTCTTCCACATGTTTGGTGTGTCTCCCAGGTGGCTTGTGGCAAACTTTAAACAACACTTTTTATGGATATCTTTAAGAAATGGCTTTCTTCTTGCCACTCTTCCATAAAGGCCAGATTTGTGCAATATACGACTGATTGTTATCCAATGGACAGAGTCTCCCACCTCAGCTGTAGATCTCTGCAGTTCATCCAGAGTGATCATGGGCCTCTTGTCTGCATCTCTGATCAGTCTTCTCCTTGTATGAGCTGAAAGTTTAGAGGGACGGCCAGGTCTTGGTAGATTTGCAGTGGTCTGCTACTCCTTCCATTTCAATATTATCATTTGCACAGTGCTCCTTGGGATGTTTAAAGCTTGGGAAATCTTTTTGTATCCAAATCCGGCTTTAAACTTCTTCACAACAGTATCTCGGACCTGCCTGGTGTGTTCCTTGTTCTTCATGATGCTCTCTGCGCTTTTAACGGACCTCTGAGACTATCACAGTGCAGGTGCATTTATATGGAGACTTGATTACACACAGGTGGATTGTATTTATCATCATTAGTCATTTAGGTCAACATTGGATCATTCAGAGATCCTCACTGAACTTCTGGAGAGAGTTTGCTGCACTGAAAGTAAAGGGGCTGAATAATTATGCACGCCCAATTTTTCAGTTTTTGATTTGTTAAAAAAATTTGAAATATCCAATAAATGTCGTTCCACTTCATGATTGTGTCCCACTTGTTGTTGATTCTTCACAAAAAAATACAGTTTTATATCTTTATGTTTGAAGCCTGAAATGTGGCAAAAGGTCGCAAAGTTCAAGGGGGCCGAATACTTTCGCAAGGCACTGTATATACCCAGACTAATATGAAGCCCTACCCCTCCTTATAATGTGCCCATGCCTTTTTTTTGTAATTTTTTTATTTAACTAGGCAAGTCAGTTAAGAACAAATTCTTATTCACAATGACGGCCTAGGAACAGTGGGTTAAACTGCCTTGTTCAAGGATGTTCTTTAATAGCCTTAAAGGATGTTCCACTCAAACGATAATGTACATGATTTCATTTACTTATCTCATGGACTCTGGGGTAGCCATGCAAAAGCCAGGCAAGAAGGAGTCTTAACAAGGGGATGTATGGGAAATAACTACAAAGGAGAAAAACCAAAGGCATGAATACTGTAACAATAAGTGGCTTTTGCCATTATAGACAGTGTACAAAACATTAAGAACACCTGCTCATTACATGATAGACTGACCAGGTGAATCCAGGTGAAAGCTATGATCCCTTATTGATCCACTTCAAATCAGTGTAGATGAAGGGGAGGACACAGGTTAAGCCTTGAGACATGGATTGTAGATGTGTGCCATTCAGATGGTGAATGGGCAAGATAAAAGATTTAAGTGCCTTTGAACGAGGTATGGTAGTAGGTGCCAGGTGCACCGGTTTGTGTCAAGAACTGAAATGCTGCTGGGTTTCTCCACGCTCAACAGTTTCCCGTGTGTTTCAAGAATCGTCCACCGCACAAAGGACATCCAGCCAACTTGAACATTTTAGGAAGCATTGGAGTCAACATGGGCCAGCATCCCTGGGGAACGCTTTCGACACCCTGTAGAGTTCATGCCGCGACGAATTGAGGCTGTTTTGAGGGCAAAAGGACACTCAATATCAGGAAGGTGTTCTTAATGTTTCGTACGCTCAGGGAAAGTTGACTTCTGATGAGCCAATTAACACTTAGGCCTAATTACTTTCATTCCAGTACAGCTACAGAAAATGTAAATGTCCCGGCGATTTCAGTGGAGTAGCTTAATATTATTTCGAGGCTATTGCGTATTTTGAATGTCAGTGAGCATATCAGTGGGTATGTTTCCGAACACCGTTTTTCAAACCGGAATCCAGCTGGTATGAACGTGAGCATACTTGAGGAACAAACAAATATGATGAACTCCTCCTGGTGTTCAAGTGAATGACACATTTCTATTGCTCGGAGTAATATGTTTTGTAGCCATCTTTACAGTGGCTAACTAACCTGGAGATAAATGATAACAGTAGTCCCAGTATCAAAACTCCATGAAATGTCCCCCTCTGTTTTGAGCCAGTAGCTGGCGTTTTGGAAAAAATGTACAGAAATCGGCCAATTGTAATGAAGGTGACATTGTCAGCAGGCCCTCAGCGTGAAACCGGGATGTGAAACTACAATGGCAACCATCCATTTCATCCTGGGATAGACCAGGCAGCCATTTCTTCTGTCTGTTCAGAGAGGTGGGGATCTAGAGCAGAGACTCATTCATAGGCACGGCTGGTTGGAGCTCAGGGCTCAGATTCCTCCCAAAATGTCCAATTAAATTTGAATGTGTGAGTGAGGATGACATTTTCTTTTTAAAGGGTGTGCATAGAGCAATATAAGTTGAATCCAAGGAATTTATCGGGTTTTGCAGTGAGGTTTCTGTATGTGCGGTGCTTGTAGTTTGTGTATGTCCTTTGTGTATGTCCTTTGTGTACGTGTGTGTGTGTGTGTCTAAGCAGGGGATCCAGTAAGGGAACAAATGGACACAGGCAGACAGACAATTGGACAAAGGGAGAGACGGACACACTCACTCATGTTCTCCTCTTCATCCACGTCCATGGTGAAGAGCTTCTGCCGGGGCTGCCGAGCTCCGGCTCCACCTGAGAACAACACGAGAGGAAGTGATGGTCAGACTCAACCTAGATGTCTCTACCACAAATAACACACGTGCCCATGTGAAGACACAAACATGTACAACTATAAGAGGGGACCAAGTGTGTGTGTGTGTGTTGGGGGGGTGAGATGTCTAGGTTCCTTCCCTAACGGGCAGGGCCTGCTGAAAGTGTATTTTTTTTTAAAATGATCTCAAAATATTCATATGTACACACACCCATACCCACAACCAGTGCAGTGAGATGAAAATGAGACACCCAGGTTAAGCCTACGGTGAGTGTATAAATATTCAGAGGTGAATACTAATCTGGGCAAGAGAGGAGAGGGGGCCCGGTGCTGACAGGCCGTAATAGTCGGAAGCAGTGTATTGTGACTTTAATATCCGTCCGATTAGACCTCATTTCCAGCTGCCTGCCGGGAGATATACAGCCATTGACATGGACATGCCTTTTAGCCGGGCATGACACAGACAGCCATTTACCTGGCGGTAGAAAATGCACTACAGTACACAAACAGTTGTACCGTACAGCAAAGCCGATGGATTTCTAGGTGAGCAGAATTGACTCTCTGCAGGTGAATGTGGTGTCTGGCCTGGAATCTAATCCTGAGATTTCTACTGCAATCATACTTGACATTTAAGTCATACATCAAGAACACACAGTTATACTGGAGGATTGCCTGTGAGCCTTAACTATCTCAAGAGGGAAATTATCTGCTGTTAAAGCCCTCAATATGTATTACTCTGGGGACATTGAACAAATATATTGACAGTACCAGTCAAAAGTTTGGACACACCTACTCATTCAAGGGTTTTTATTTATTTGTTTTACTATTTTATGCATTGTAGAATAGTTTAGGGAACTATGAAATAACACATATGGAATCATGCAGTAACCAAAAAAAAGTGTTAAACAAATTGAAATATATTTTAGATTCTTCACAGTAGTCACCCTTTGCCTTGATGACAGCTTTGCACAACTCTTGGCATTCTCCAAAACAGCTTCATGAGGAATGCTTTTCCAACAGTCTTGAAGGAGTTTACACATATGCTGACCATTTGTTGGCTGCTTTTCCTTCACTCTGTGGTCCAACTCATGCCAAACCATCTCAATTGGGTTGAGGTGATTGTGGAGGTCAGGTCATCTGATGCAGGACTCCGTCATTATCCTTCTTGGTCAAATAGCCCTTACACAGCCTGGGGATGTGTTTTGGGTCATTGCCCTGTTGAAAAACAGATGACAGTCCAACTAAACAGATGGGATGGAGTATAGCTGTAGAATTCTGTGGTAGCCATGCTGGTTAAGTGTGCCTTAAATTCTAAATAAATCATAGACAGTGTCACCAGCAAAGCACCTCTACACCATTACATCTCTTCCTTTATGCTCCACGGTGGGAACCACACATGCAGAGATCATCCGTTCACCTTCTCTGCGTCTCACAAAGACACAGCAGTTGGAACCAAAAATGTCTAATTGGGACTCATCAGATCAAAGGACAGATTTCCACCGGTCTAATGTCCATTGCTCGTGTTTCTTGGCCCAAGCAAGTCTCTTCTTCTTATTGGTGTCCTGTAGTAGTGGTTTCTTTGCAGACCATGAAGGCCTGATTCACGCAGTCTGTGTCTGTTACTTGAACTCTGTGAAGCATTTATTCAGGTTGCAATATGAGGCTGGTAACTCTAATGAACTTGTCCTCTGCAGCAGAGGTAACTCTGGGTCTTCCTTTCCTGTGGCGGTCCTCATGAGAGCCAGTTTCATAAAAGCGCTTGGTTTTTGCGACTACACTTGAAGAAACTTTCAAAGTTCTTGAAATGTTCTGTATTGACTGACCTTCATGTCTTAAAGTAATGATGGACTGTCGTTTCTCTTTTCTTATTTGAGCTGTTCTTTCCATATGAACTTGGTCTTCTACCAAATAGGGATATCTTCTGTATACCACCCCTACCTTGTCACAACACAACTGATTGGCTCAAATTAATTAAGGAAATAAATTCCACAACTTCAATTAACAGGCACACCTGTTAATTCAAATGCATTCCAGGTGACTACCTCATGAAGCCGGTTGAGAGAATGCCAAGAGTGTGCAAAGCTGTCATCAAGGCAAAGGGTGGCTACTTTGAAAAATCTCAAATCTAAAATGTATTTAGATTTGTTTAACACTTTTTTGGTTGTTACATGATTACATATATGTTATTTCATAGTTTTGACATCTCCACTACTATTTTGCAATGTAGAAAATAGTTGTTTTTTTTTAAGAAGAAAGAAACCCTTGAATGAGTAGGTGTCCAAACTTTTGACTGGTACTGTGTGTTTTCTGAACCTGCTAAATTTATGGCGAATTTTATACAAGGTTGTTACCAAATGTGATGAATTATTTTAATATTTTACCAAGAAGTAACAAATAATTCTACTACATATATCAACTTTCCAATTCCAGTCTTAAATAGCAGTGTTGATCATGTTCGTATTGAACATAGCCCAGATCCAGGCCCAGACATGAACGCCCAAGGGAGTGCGTAGTTTGTTTCTGGCCTAGAAAGAAATGCTCTTTGCTAATAATCACATTCTCTTATGGGAATATATTTTCTGTTTTCCCCAGTCCAATGCACTGGTCTTCATTCGCAGCTGTAGTATGTAACATAAGTACAAACTATGATGGCCATGTGTACAACAGTCGTCCTTCCATGGAACCACTTAAACTAGAAATTCGACAACTAGAAAAAAATCTTTGCATAGAACATTTAATGTCAGCCCTTTTAGCGAAGTAAGTCGATGAGAATTTCTCTTTTAAAATAACATCCTAGTATTCAAGAGGTGAATGGAACAGGAGACACACGCAATACACACACACACACTCACGTGCCGGTCTAACAGCTTGGTCCCCCTGCAACTACAGCACAAGTGAAGCAGGAGTGCCGAAATCATGATGAATCCAATGAGAGAGAGAGAGTGGTTATGACGGGGAGCAGATTGTGCTGATTCCAGCTCTCTGCCTTGTTCCCATGCACCATTCCTCATGACCGACACTTTAAGCTAAATTAAATGGCCTAATTAATCTTGGCTAATGGTGGGTGACAGCAAATATGCTAGCACAATTACGACCCTATTAAAAGACTAATATTCAGTCCTATGATTGAAAATGAAAAGGGGCGGTTGTGAGGGGGTTAGTTGGGTGGGGGTAGGAGGGATTGTGTGTTTTAGGTAGCCAAGTCAAACTCCAGCCAGGTGTCCTTCCTTCGTCCAATGATCCCCCCCCCCCCCCCCAACCCCACCCTGCACCTCCCCACATTGTACCCTATTTCACCCGTAGGCTTGAACGCTAAATGCCTCTTTGGCGATTAGAGGTTTCGAGATTCGCCCATTTAGGCTGGCTCGTGCGCCCGTCGCTTTCTATTATGAGGTCTCAGAGCCGTTTCACCGCTTCGCTCACGAGCCGCTCATGAATCAGTAAGCAGCCATGAGATCTGTTCCAATCTAAGGCCTGTGCATCTACAGCATTCATAAAAACTAAGCTGCAAGGACAAATAAAATCCAGTGGTGAGTTAGGGCCAAGGACACAACAAAGGCAGAACCAGAGACCTGTCTGGTCATTCAGCCCAACTAACTAATAAGTTGTCTGTCGATGATCTGAGGGAGAAGTCTTGTTAGGGTATTAGTGGCATCACTTTATGCCTCAGTAGCCAGTTGAAGGGTGCCAGGCCGGGGTACCAGAGTGCTGGATGGACAGCTCAGCCCTGCTTAGACCCAGTGTTAGCACAGCTGCATCTGTTTGGCCTCAGTGTTTGCCCACAGTCAATCCACAGAGGCCGCATTTAACCAGCTGCTTCTTTTGCTCCACATGGGTCAGTGGCTATAAAAAAGTAATCGATGTAGAGAGGAGCATCCTGACCAGTGGTGTAAAGTACTGAAGTATAAATACTTTAAAGTACTACTTAAGTAATACCCCCCAAAAACAACTTAACTTTTTTATATTTATATACTTTTACTCCACTACATTACTGAAGATAATATGTTCCTTTTACTCCATACATTTCTCACTGGCACCCAAAAGTAGTTACATTTTGAATGCTCAGGCAGAACGGCAATATGGTCCAATTCACGTACCTATAAAGTGTTGTCATACCTAGTGCCTCTGATCTGGAGGACAAATACTGCGTTTGTAAATAATGTCTGACTGTGTCCCTGGCTGTCCGTACATTTTAAAAACAAGAACATCAAGGGCCCTCCCGAGTTGCGCAGCGGTCTAAGGCACCGCATTGCAGTGCTAGCTGCGTTACTACAGATCCTGGTTCAATACAGCCGGCTGCGACCGGGAGGCCCCTTGATGTTCTTGTTTTTAAAATATACGGACAGCCAGGGACACACTCAGATATGATGCTAAGCACAATTGGCCCAGCGTCGTCCAGGTTAGGGGAGGGTTTGGCCGGCCGGGATGTCCTTGTCCCATCACGCTCTAGTGACTCCTGTGGCGGGCCGGGCGCATGCACGCTGACACGGTCGTCAGGTGTACGACGTTTCCTCCGACACATTGGTGCGGCTGGCTTCCGGGTTAAGTGTGCAGTGTGCCAAGACGCAGTGCGGCTTTGGAGGACGGTGTTTAGGAGGACGCACAGCTCTCAACCCTCACCTCTCCCGAGTCCGTATGGGAGTTGCAGCGATGGGACAAGACTAACTACCAATTGGATATGATGAAAATTGGCTTACAATTTTTGGTGGGGAATAAATAATAAACTAAGAAGATTATACCATCTGGTGTGCTTAATATATACAATTTTACTCAAGTATGACAATTGAGTAATTTTTCCACCACTGGTCCTGACCAGGTCTCCACTTTCATACCAGATTTAAGAGAGAGATTCCTTCCAAATTCCTATGACTCAATATGACTCTTTAGCATTAAAATTGTTGGCCGCAAATTGGTGTCAGCGATCAGCGTGTCATATCAGTGTTCCACTCTGGCTACGGAAAGTAAGAAAGACGAGTCATTGACAAGATGGCGAAGAAACTACAACTTTTGCCATAACAATTGAAGTAAGGAACAACGGGGGAATAACAATTGAATTGCCATAACAATTGAAGTAAGGAACAACGGGGGCATAACAATTGAATTGCCATAACAATTGAAGTAAGGAACATCAGTGGCATAACGTTCAGTCTCAAAGCTAAAGATGTGTGGCTTAACCAGTAGATGATGCTTATGATTATTAGATTCCTATTATCGGGTTAGAGGTCTTGCACTGGTAGATGTGTGCTCCTCTTCTTTATTCCTTACGCCAAAACAATACCATATCCCACCAGTTGTGAAAGGGGCTGGTTTCAAATGGTATTTCAATGGATGGTTGGGGCGAGGGAGGGGGAGAGAAAAGATGAGAAAGAAGATGAGAAAACTCCAATTCAATCTCGGCGGCGTGAGGGCCCGAGGGAAATACGGTGTTTTGATTCGTCTTTCATCCCTCGCTTTCGCCGCGGTGGAGCGGTAGCACGACGCTTCCGTGGAGGGAGCTGCAGCCGCCGGAACAGGGAAAGGGTGGATGGAGAGAGAGGGAGGGAGAGGAGAGAAACAGAAAATGCAATCCTATTCTAGGTACAAGAGAATCATTATGTCTCCTAAAACAGAGAAATGAGGATAGGCCTGCCCTTGAAAGGCAGTGGGAGGTGAACAGTCAGGCCAAACGCTGGTAGAGGTTGAGTGATGGGGGTGGTGAAGAGAGGAGGAGTAATAAAAAGATGGCATGAAGGGCAGAGGTGCATGAAAATAAGTTAATTTCTGTCCAGTGCAAAAGGCAAAGTATTCTGTGAAGTCCAACAGGTCTGCAATATACACTTACCATCCATAAAGGAAAAAAGGTCAATGTATACATTTCTATGGTCAGGAGCCAAAAATGTCTGCAACCTGTAACCACAATGCAGAAGATTATTAACAGCCTTATGGGAGCATTGGCAGTGCAATGTTTGTAATTGGTCAAATGAAAGTGTGTTGTCTTTTGATTGAGCTTCTGACAGGGCTTGTGATTGGTCAGTTGGTCTACTGACAATTTGATTGTTTTTTTATTTGTACAGTGACATGAGAGCTCAGGTCAGGGGCTCTCCCTCATTGAAGCACCACTTCGCAATTCACCCTAAACGGCCTGCTCTTTATTTCGATTGAGCTACGGGGCCACACTTTTACGCTCAACATTTGCTGCTGCTTCTCTGTTCTTTATTTGACTTTTATCGTTATCTTCCCTGATGCCTAGTCACTTTACCCTGTCTTCGTGTACATATCTACCTCTTTCTGCACATTGATCTGGTACTGGTACTCCCTGTATATAGCGCCATTCTTGTGTATTTGATTATATTATATCCTCGTGTTATTATTACTTTTAAACTCTGCGTCGTTGGGAAGGGCTCTCAGGCGAGCATTTCACGGTAGAAAGTCCACACCAGTTATATTCGGCGCATGTGACAAATGCAACTTGATTTGACATAGAACTTAGCTAATGCCACTTTTGAATGGGAATCCATAACCTCTCCCTCCAACTAATCCCCCCCCCCCCCCCGCCCCCGCCGTAATATCAAAACAACCCAGCCTTTCTGACGAAAGAAAATGTGTGAGCCTCTCAGCCACTGCTTGTTGTCGGTGGAGCTTTTTCTTTAATTTTCCTTTCATGCTGCCTTTAAAAGCCTGACAACACTGACTTAAGCCCGAGCACTGAAGGAATCCTCACCGACACAAACTGCATTAAGAGCACACTTAATACAGAAAAGCCCCTTCTCTGCCATCGATTTTCAAATCCCCAATGGTCAGACATGTCGGTGTGACCGCCCACAGCGTGTAGGAGACACGAGACGAGCAAGGAATTAGGCCTGCTTGGCAGCTCTGCGTCTGTTGTAAACACTCAGACACAGAAAGAAACGCGCAAACAAACAGGCTGCACACTAGTGAAACTGAATATATCGACTGCACACCCGGACAGGCAAACAAAACTATTTCAGGGCCGTAGACAGAGAAACGCCAATACAGACTGCTCCATACAAATATACCACGACCACATGAGCAAACCAGTAGAAGACACTGTTCGATCCAAATCTCTATCCAGAAGTTTCCGGAATTTGGGAAAACAACTTTCTTCCCCCAAGAAATACATCCACATGTGTATTCTAACAGCACCATAGGGGTCATCTTACACCAAAAACTGAGAGTCAGAGAGAAAAGAGTATCAATATGAATTTTGTTATTTGATGGTTTTATGTGAGATTGCCTTTCACAGGTCCCATGGAGCGGCTGGTCAGGAGAGAGAGCAGGTTATAATGGGAGCAAGTCAAGGTAGAATATATGTCGCAGGTACTCACACACACACACAAACCTCTCAAAACACTTGGGGTTTATCTTATTAACACCACACACACTCTCCCTCTAAGTTTGACAAAACTCAGTCCTCACTACAGCACATGGAGCAGATTAGCTCTGGAGTGAAGACTGGAGAGACAGTCTGGGTCAAAAGCAAAATACTTGAAATAATTTCTAAAACCTCTGGAGACACACAGACAGAATGAATACATTTCTTAAAATGAACCAACGGTTAAAATAAATGAATGACACTGTTCTAAAGCACAACCTTCCTTCAGGTCTGGCACTAAGATCTCTCTCAACCAACTCTATAAGGCCATAAGCAAAGAAGAAAATGCTCACCCAGAAGCGGCGTTCCTAGTAGCCGGGGACTTTTATGCAGGCAAATTTAAATCAGTTTTACCACATTTTTACCAGCATGTCACAAGTGCAATCAGGGGGGAAAGAAATCCTAGACCACCTTCACTGCACGCACAGAGATGCATACAAAGCTCTCCCCCGCCCTCCATTTGGCAAATCTGACCATAATTCTATCCTCCTGATTCCTGCTTACAAGCAAATACTAAAGCAGGAAGTACCACTGACTCGCTCAATATGGAAGTGGTCAGATGACGTGGATGCTACACTACAGGACGGTTTTGCTAGCACAGACTGGAATATGTTCCGGTATTCATCCAATGGCATTGAGGAACACACCACCTCAGTCATCAGCTTCATCAATAAGTGCATCAATGACGTCGTCCCCACAGTGGCTGTACGTATATATCCCAACCAGAAGCCATGGATTACAGGCAACATCCGCATCGAGCTAAAGGCTAGAGCTGCCGCTGTCAAGGAGCGGGAGACTAATCCGGACGCTTATAAGAAATCCCGCCCGTAGACGAAACATCAAACAAGCAAAGCGTCAATAAAGGATTAAGATTGAATCCTACTACACCGGCTCTGACGCTCTTCGGATGTAGCAGGGCTTGAAAACAATTATGGACTACATAGGGAAGCCCAGACACGAACTGCCCAGTGACGCGAGCCTACCAGATGAGCTAAATGCCTTTTATGCTCGCTTCGAGGCAAGCAACACTGAAGCATGCACGAGAGCACCAGCTGTTCTGGATGACTGTGTGATAACGCTCTCGGTAGCCGATGTGATCAAAACCTTTTAAACAGGTCAACATTCACAAAGCCGCTGTGCCAGTCGGATTACTAGGTCGGGTACTCAAAGCATGGGCAGACAAACTGGCAAGTGTCTTCACTGACATTTTCAACCCCTCCCTGACCAAGTCTGTAATACCTACATGTTTCAAGCAGACCACCATAGTCCCTGTGCCCAAGGAAGCGAATGTAACCTGCCTAAATGATTACCGCCCCTTCACTCAAATCAATACCCATGAAGTGCTTTAAAAGGCTGGTCATGGCTCACATAAACAGTATCCTCCTGGACATCCTAGGCCCACTCCAATTCGCATATCACCCCAACAGATCCACAGATGACGCAATCTCAATCGCACTCCACACTGCCCTTTCTCACCTGGACAAAAGGAACACCTATGTGAGAATGCTGTTAATTGACTACAGCTCAGCGTTCAACAACATAGTGCCCACGAAGCTCATCACTAAGCTAAGGACTCTGGGACTAAACACATCCCTCTGCAACTGGATCCTGGACTTCCTGACGGGCCGCCCCAGGTGGTAAGAGTAGGCAACACACGTCTGCAAAGCTGATCCTTAACACTGGGGCCCCTCAGGGGTGTGTACTTAGTCCCCTCCTGTATTCCCTGTTCACCCATGATGGCGTGGCCAGACACGACTCCAACACCATCATTAAGTTTGCTGACGACACAACAGTGGTAGGCCTGATCACTGACAACGATGAGAGCCTATAGGGAGGAGGTCAGAGAACTGGCAGTGTGGTGCCAGGATAACAACCTCTCCCTCAATGTGAGCAAGACAAAGGAGCTGATCGTGGACTACAGGGAAAAAGGCGGGCCGAACAGGTCCCCTATTAACATCGACGGGGCTGTAGTGGAGTGGGTCGAGTGTTTCAAGTTCCTTGGTGTCCACATCACCAATGAACTATCATGGTCCAGACATACCAAGACAGTCATGAAGAGGGCAAAACAAAACCTTTTCCCCCTCAGGAGACTGAAAAGATTTGGCATGGGTCCTCAGATCCTCAATAGGTTCTACAGCTGCACCATCGAGAGCATCCTGACCGGTTGCATCAACGCCTGGTATGGTAATTGCTCGGCATCTGACCGTAATATGGTGCAGAGGGTAGTGCGAACGGCCCAGTACATCACTGGGGCCAAGCTTCCTGCCATCCAAGATCTATATAATAGGCGGTGTCAGAGGAAAGCCCATAGAATTGTCAGAGACTCCAGTCACCCAAGTTATAGACTGTTTTATCTGCTACTGCACGGCAAACAGACCCGAAGCGCCAAGTCTTGGACCAAAAGGCTCCTCAACAGCTTCTACCCCCAAGCCATTAGACTGCTGAACAATTCATAAAACTCGGCACCGGACGATTTACATTGACCCCCCCCCCCCCCTCCTTTTGTACACTGCTTCTACTCACTGTTTGTTTGTTACCTATGCATTGTCACTTCATCCCCACCTACATGTACAGATTACCTCAACTAGCCTGTACCCCTGCACACTGACTTTTTGTACCGGTGCCCCCTGTATATAGCCTCGTTATTCTTATGGTGTTACTTTTTATTTTAGTCTACTTGGCAAGTCATTTCTTCTTCTTGAACTGCACTGTTGGTTAAGGGCTTGTAAGTATTCATTTCACGTTAAAGTCTAAACTTGTTGTATTCGGCACATGTGGCAAATAAAGTTTGATTTGATTTGATCACGGACTTGTGCTATTTGATAGGCAACGGCAATTTTTCTAGATTCTATCCAATATATTTTTGTCAATCAAACCATGGCAGATCAGTGATTTACTTTGAGAATGGAGGGAATTGTAAAAGAATTAGAAAGTGAACCAGTCAGAGATTTTGTAATGTTCAAGCCAATCGCTCTTCCTCGCTGTCCAGTTTCTATCTCGGTCCAGTTGCCCAGGGTGGTGACCAGCTAATGCACCATAATGGGGTACACGTGTGGGGCCACCGGGGGCCTAATGAACTGGGGTTCTCATGGAGAGGGGGGGGGGGGCTGCCGGATTGAAACTGATGGGCCGGGGTATGGGGGAGAGGAGCGTGGCCGCCTAACATCGCCACTATCGTGCCCCCTTCACACACGGACACACACACACAACCTCACGCTTACAGCTCAACCGTATCCCCCACGCAAACCTCCATCTCGGACTCCATTATTCAATTTGGTTTGACTAATGACCAATAACCTGTTTGAATTAGCCTGCCAACACCAATTTGACTTCAATAAGAGCAGATCTCCCAATGCGTTTAGGAGGCCCTGATACAAACTGCAGGTGCCAGCTGGACATTCGGACCTGACCTAGGTGTTCTCCATAGAGCAGGAAGGGATTGCTCTCATCCTTCTCAGTGATGTAAAGCTTTAAAAGAGGGTGACAATTCAACACTAACCCTGCATTTTCAATTCTGAAAAACGAAACAATAAGAGATGAATAGAACACTTGATGCATGGGATAGAATTAGTACTGCATGACACCCCCATAGGATGGTGAGTAATCTGGCAAAACCAACATGGTTGAAATGTTGTCAGGTACCTCGCTCAAAAGGGGAGTAATGTAGTATCCATCATTTCACCATATTAGTCGACTGTTTATCTCTTCAAGACCACACGCCTGCGCTTCTGCCGATTCAATGAAAATCTAAAAAATATCTTTCACCCTCTCTCTCATTCGCTCTCCCTCCCTCTTCAAGGGCGCTGGGTGGCTGCCGCCATCCTCCATTTCCCCTTTTCAGAGGGAGCTGTAAAACCTGTGACAGCTATGATTTATGATATACGCACTGTGCCTGTGGGGCAGATGTGTGTGTGTGTGTGTGTGTGTGTGTGTGTGTGGCTAAGGAGAGGGGCTAAGTTATGAGTTCTTCTGAGCTCTCCACGGGCTATCGCCAGATGTATCGGTGCTCACTGTTCAGTCACAAAAGTCACACACAGGAGAGAGCGCAAGCGAGTGTGTTTGTCTGTCTAGGAGTACGAATTGGGCTGTATGACCTGAAGCAAGAATAAAAACATTGTGAAAAAGTAAGTTTACAAAGATGAAATAAGGCATGCACTGACAGCTATTTAGAGGCAAGGGGCCAGCTGCTGAGTAAGTGTGCGTGTGTGTGTGCATATGACACGAGTGTGTATGAATGTGTGTACGAGTGTGTGTATGGCCTCATTCTCTCAAATCGTATTTTGAAGTGCTGCAGGCTGACCAGACAAAAACTGCTGGTATCAGCATAGTCCCCCCCCCCCCAACTATCTATTTCCATTGCTCTCTATCTATTTCTCCCTCTCCCTCTCTCTTCCCATTTTCCTCGCCTCAATGCTCCTGCTGTGCACTGTATTTCATATTCAAGGCCAGGTCAGGTGATCCAGTATCCTCACGTGCGTCCCACTGCGTAAATCTACAATGAACAAAAGTATCACGCAACATGCAACAATTTCAAAGTTACAGTTCATACAAGGAAATCAGTCAATTGAAATAAATTCCCTAGGCCCTAATCTATGGATTTCACATGACTGGGAATACAATACAGATATGCATCAGTAGGTCACAGATACCTTAAAAAAAATGGTAGGGGCATTGATCAGAAAACCAGTCAGTATCTGGTGTGACCACCATTTGCCTCATGCAGCAATCTCCTTTGCATAGAGTTGATCAGGCTGTTGATTGTAGGCTGTGGAATGTTGTCCCACTCCTCTTCAATGGCTGTGCAAAGTTGCTGGATATTGGCGGAAACTGGAACACACTGTCGTACACGTCGATCCAGAGCATCCCAAACGTGGTCAATGGGTGCCATCTGCCTGGTACAGTTGAAACCGGGATTCATCCGTGAACAGCACACTCCACCAGCGTGTTCTTCACGGATGAAGGCGAGTATTTGAAGGTGAGTATTTGCCCGCTGAAGTCGGTTACGATGACAAACTGCAGTCAGGTCAAGACCTTTGTGAGGACGAAGAGCATGCAATGAGCTTGCCTGAGACGGTTAATTACAGTTTGTGCAGACATTTTTCGGTTGAAATAACACATATGGAATCATGTGGTAACCAAAAAGTGTGAAACAAATCAAAATATATTTTACATTTGAGATTCTTCAAACAGCCACCCTTTGCCTTAATGATATCTTGCACACTCTTGGCATTCTCTCAACCAGCTATATGAGGTAGTCACCTGGAATGCATTTCAATTAACAGGTGTGCCTCCTTAAAAGTTAATTTGTGGAATTATTTTCCTTCTTAATGTGGTTGGAGCCAATCAGTTGTGTTGTGACAAGGTGTGGGGGGTATACAGAAATGGTCTTTCACTAAATAGGACTAAGTCCATATTATGGCAAGAACAGCTCAAATAAGCAAAGAGAAATGACAGTACATCATTACTTTTAAGACATGAAGATCAGTCAATACGGAACATTTCAAGAACTTTGAATGTTTCTTCAAGTGCAGTCGCAAAAACCTTAAAATGTTATAATGAAACTGGCTCTCATGAGGATCGCACAGGAATGGAAGACCCACAGTTACCTCTGCTGCAGAGGATACGTTTATTAGTTACCAGCCTCAGAAATTGCAGCCCAAATAAATGCTTCACAGAGTTCAAGTAACAGACACATCTCAAAACCAGCTGTTCAGAGGAGACTGCGTGAATCAGGCCTTCATGGTTGAATTGCTGCAAAGAAACCAATACCAAAGGACACCAATAAGAAGAAGAGACTTGCTTGGGCCAAGAAACACGAGCAAAGGACATCTCTCCAAATTTGAGATTTTTGGTTCCAACCGCCGTGTCTTTGTTTAGACGTAGAGTAGGTGAACGTATGAACTCCAAATGTGGGGTTCCCACTGTGAAGAATTGGGGTGGTGGTGCTTTACTGGTGACACTGTTGGTGATTTATTTAGAATTCAAGGCACACTTAACCAGCATGCAATATGCCATCCCATCTGGTTTGCGCTTAGTGGGACGATCATTTGAAATTTCAACAGGACAATGGCCCAACACACATCCCCAGGTTATGTAAGGCCTAGTTGACCAAGAAGGAGAGGGATGGCGTGCTGCATCAGATGACCTGGCCACCACAATCACCCAACCTCAACCCAATTGAGATGGCTTGGGATGAGTAGAGCTGCAGACTAAAGAAAAAGCAGCCAACAAGTGCTCAGCATATGTGGGAACTCCTTGAAGACTGGTTGAGAGAATGGCAAGAGTGTGCAAAGCTGTCATTAAGGCAAAGGGTGGCAACTTTGAAGAATCTAAAATATATTTTGATTTGTTTAAAACTTTTTTAAGTTACCACATGATTCCATGTGCCTTCACTATTATTCTACAATGTAGAAAATAGTAAAAATAAAGAAAAACCCTTGAATGACTCGGTGTGTCCAAACTTTTGAGTGGTACTGTATGTCCATTTGCAAGATAATCTATGCATTTGAGTGTGTGTGTGTGTGTGTGTGTGTGTGTGTGTGCCTGTACTTTCTATTTGCACGGTTTGGGTGCGTGAGCATGTGTGAGAGAGGGGCTAAACTCTTGCCTCGGTTATTACCAGGTTCTGAGGTAATGTTGACGGACAATTGGGAGCAGTGAGGGTCTGAAAGGTCAGACAGGAAAGAGGGAACAAGAGGGTGGGAGAGAGAGAAAGTCTGCAGTATGGTGAGGAGAAGTGGAGGAGTGATGGGTGACGGGTTAGAGGGAGAGAGAGAAGGAGAAAAATGAAGGTGGGAACAGAGAGAGACAGAACAGTTGTTGAGATGAGACAAGTGAGGGAGAAGGAATGACGGGAGCAAGTTAGAAATGTTAGAGGGAGGCAGCCAGACAAGTTAAGAGTATAGTTTCAGCTTCCTCTTCCTCTTGCACTTTGGTGCTTGTCCTCAAATTGTCACTAGTTGTTGTTAGCGCGCATATAGGAATGAATGCAACACATCAGCCATAGCTTCATTAGCCCTAGCAGCTTTTTATTTTTTACCTTTATTTAACTAGGCAAGTCAGTTAAGAACAAATTCTTAATTTCAATGACGGCCTAGGAACAGTGGGTTAACTGCCTGTTCAGGGGCAGAACGACAGATTTGTACCTTGTCAGCTCGGGGGTTTGAACTTGCAACCTTCTGGTTACTAGTCTAACGCTCTAACTACTAGGCTACCCTGCTGCTTGACAAGGCGTTATTACACCATCCACACATATAAGCGCCTAGGGATGTGACGAATTTAACATTTTTCTTAACATTTAAAACATAATTTTTTAAAATTGTTTAAATGATAAGAAAAAAAATCATAAAATGACGTGAATTGACAATTCAGATATCTACCGCAATCCTGGAGACCTACCAGAAGGCGCTCGCTCATCTTACTGTGTCTCCCACCCCCTCAGCAACGAAGGTAGTTTTGCTCTGTGCCTCTATGCTATCAGTACATGGGACTTCATGTCCCACTTCTCATTAATGTGATGGCTTATTGAAGTGATGCATGACATTGTGTTCATAGATATCTAACAATCCGTCAACGCCACGTATGGTGTTTGAGAGCTCACACTCTGTACCTGCAGAGTAACCGTTACTTGTTATTTCTCCATCTGGCAGGGGCACCGTTTTTGACGTGGCATCTTGTAGTCTGGTTCTAGATATGCCATTAAGGCAATGAAGCCAACAGTCTCTACCATTGACAATGGCTGCATATCAACTGCAATCATTTGTGTAACTTGCGTTGTCAAATCAAATCAAATTTTATTGGTCACATACACATGGTGATTTTCTCCCTCCGTCCCTTATCGCACTGCTGCCAGCAAAAGGGTTGGGTCTCACGCGGTGCCTCCCGTTCAGCATTGCACTTGCACTGCCACTACAGTTCAATTCCACCTGGCAAAATGTGCATTTCAACACCACCTCATTTAACGTCGAAGTATTGCCATACAGGACTTCAATGCTGTTGCTTCCCTCTATATCACTCTGCCAATTTCCCAACTGTTAACCACGATGACGTGAGGAGTGATTCATATCCGTGGCAAATCATTTGAAAAGGTGCATATCTCCTCCTACTAACGTTACAGCATTGTTGCGTCAGGTATTTTTTTAATTCGATTTTGTTTTCCTTTATGATGATCGGGACCTGTTAGTGCTAGTTTTGTGATAAAATTAAAATCACAGTGCAGTTATGAGAAAGAGAAAAAAAAGTTATTTGTTTATTAAGGATTTTTTTTCTAGCACAAATCCATTGGAAATGAGGCATACTGTAGGTAGCAGCGTTGACTTAAGGGCCGTCCAACCCTCCTCAGTCCCAGACACTGCGTCCTCCCTGGCTGAACACACATAAGCATCGTTCTGCTACAGTGGCTTCCCCATCCATCACTCGCCGAGACAGCCATTTAGTCAAATGTTAAATCGAGGCTAATTACACACTGTTCACTCGGAGACGCCGCGACCCAGCTCGTTTCTTATCATGACAAGAGTGCCGTTTTGCATTGTGGGGGCCCCAGCAACTAAATTACGACCTACCAGAATAAGGCAGTCATCGACTTGGTGTCGTCTTAATCAAGCACTTTGGCGTTCGTTTTTCAGTGATGAATGCGACGATGTCTCTTTTCTGACTGTTGTTGTTGGAAGCCGTTTGATGTTGTCTGCCGAGGCTACAGCAGACTTTTTCTGCGGCAGCCAATTTGTTAATGCTTTTGTGGGGTGGCTGTATCGAGGTAGTTGCTGTCATTAGTGATTTCCAGTCGGAAAATTATACACTTTCCTGAATGCCTTTTAATTCTAATCTGCTGTCAATGGGCGCAGAGTGCCTTGGAAATCTGCAACCCTGTTAATCTAGCATGTAAGCACTTTGGCGGAATAGCATGACCTAAACTTAACGATTAAGTCTTCTTCCCCCGGGTTCGTGCAAAGTGGTGCCGTCATTTCCACGGCGACAGCGAGCGGAGACGGCGACGCTGACAGACAAAAGCCCGTCGTACGTTTTTGGGGTGTGAGAGAGTCACGCTGCTAAAAAACGCAACTTCAGCTGCGGGCGGATTTATACGGATGAAGGGGCTTGGGATTGACGGTTCGCGGTGGGGGAGCTGGGGAGTAGGGGGATTTATCAAAGCAAATGGCTGACACATCACCAATGCCGCCACAGAGGGAGCACCTCAATAATTACTACTTCCCCAGTTGGGCTAATCCCCAGAGCACTGGAGCAAAACAGGAGAGAGAAGCTTAAGAGTTTCAGAGGAGCCCGTCAGATCATTTACAGAGACAGTCTTTCCCTCGCTCGCTCACAGAGAGGTCTGTCTCGCTCACAGAGAGGTTTCAGAACCAGATCTCATACACTTAATAGAAACAAGCACTGTAAAACACTAAAGATGCTTCAAAATTAACCTGTCACAGAACTCACACTAAGACATTCAGAGACGCAAACCTCGTGCACTGCCAAAATCAGCAGTACCAGTGTCACACTGACATGGGTTCAATTTTCTACACCCCGCACAGTACTCAATACTTACATCATACTCCCTCACACATTAGACAAGTCGATGGTAGATTCAATTTTCACCATCTTACCAAGTGACACGTATCATTTAAATGAACAGGTTGCATATTTCAACGACATTACTTCCCTATATTGAATCATTGTACAATAAGTAACCACTTCTAGACCAAGATAAACTACCACAGAATCTTTCAAAGCAGAACAAAACAGCCGGTGCGAGAAACACACACACACACAAGCAAACAACTCGCATCACACACACCACGGGTAGGCGAGTAGGAGGGAGTACCTTTACGCTCGCAGCGTTTCTTGCGCCTCCTCTTGAACTTCCGGCGGATGAGGCAGTAGTAGGAGCCCAGGCTCTGGGGCCCGGTGCTGAACAGGGCCATGCTGTCTGCCACCGGCTAACACACTGCTCTGCTGTCCCGGAGACACTCACTACGGGCACTCAAGACACTAGCTAGCGCTTACTCTTAACACACACAGCCATGTGGTGGAACACTCACAACTCTCCCTCTCTCAGACTCCTTTTCTCTCTTGGTTTCTGTCTCCCTCTACCTAGTTGGAGGGCGAGCATATAGTGTGTGTGAGTGTGTGTGTGTGTGTGTGTGTGTGTGTCGAGGGAAGTGGCATACCCTCAAAGGAGAGGCTGTTCCTCAGATAACTGTAGAACGTCACATGGATTTGGTTCTATATTTCTCTCTCTCGGTCTTTCATATCCACTTCTCCCTCTCCTCCAGCACAGAAAGGCAGCTTGCTCAGTGCTTCTATAGCATCTCACTGACACGTCACACTGGCCCTCAGCCTATCACAGACTGCCTCTGGCTCATTGCCTGGCCTCCACCTGTTCACACACACAATCAGGCAAAACACACGCACACTAACACACACACATACAGTGCCTTGCAAAAGTAGTCAGACCCCTTGGATTTCTTCACTTGTTATTGTGTTAACAAAGTGGGATTAAAATCCATTTTTATGTCAACAATCTGCTTTTCAAAAATCTTCAAAGTGAAGATTGTGTAATTTTTTATTTAAAATGAAATAACTAAAATAGTCATTGCATAAGTATTTAGCTCCCTGGGTCAATACATGTCAGAAACACCTTTGGCATCAAATACAGCTGTGTCATCTTAGGTACGTTTATAAGAGATTTGTACACCTGGATTGTGCATTATTTGTCCATTATTCCTTTCAAAATTATTCAAGCTCTGCCAAGATGCTGTTTTTCAAGTCATATCGTAGATTTTCAAGCCGATTTAAGTCAAAACTGTAACGTGGCCAATCAGGAATGTTTACGGTCTTCTTGGTAAGCAACTCCAGTGAAGATTTGGCCTTGTGTTGTAGGTGATTGTCCTGCTGAAAGGTACATTCTTCTCCCAGTCTCTGGTGTAAAGCAGACAGAAGCAGGTTTTCCTCTAGGATTTAGCCCGTGCTTCGCTCCATCCCATTTATTTTTATCCTTTAAAAACTCCTCAATATTTGCCAATGGCAAGCATACCCATACCATGATGCAGCCACCACCATGCTTGAAAAAAGTGTATTCCTTTGCTGTTTTTTTCTTCTTCCAGTATTACTTTAGTACCTCGTTCCATACAAGATGCATGTTTTGGAATATTTTCATTATGTATATTTGTACTCTCCTTTTCACTCTGTCATTTAGGTCATTATTGTGTAGTCACTACAATGTTGTTGATCCATCATCGTCAGTTTTCTCCAATCCCAATGGCCTCTTGGTCTGGGAGGTTTAATAAATAATCCACAGCATAAATGTTAACTTGACCATGTTTAAAGAGACATTCGATGTCTGATTTGTTATTATTGTTACCCATCTACCGGTCACTCCCCTTCTTTATGAGGCTTTCCAAAAGCTCCCTGGTCTTTGTAGTTGAATCTGTGCTTGCAATACTTGAATGAGGGACCTTACAGATGTTATATGTATGGGGGACAGAGGAAGGGTTAGTTATTAAAAAACCATGTCAACCCCTATTATTTCACACAGAGGGAGTCCATGTAACATATGTGATTTGTTTAAGCCACATTTTACTCCTGAACTAATTTAGGCTTGCCTAAACAAATGGGGCTGAATACTTATGCAGTGACTATATTTGAGTTAACTTTTTTTCTTAGATTTTGACAGAAGATTTTGTGTAGATTGCAGAGTTTCAGCATCACTCCGTTACCGTGGAATTACCAAACTTCAAATGCTTTCATCGTTCAATACACAAACTCATACACTACAACAGTCCAGCTAAAGGTACTGCAATGTCCTGCAATGTTTAACATGAGGTGAAATCTCACTTCCCAGAAGGAGTACACCATTCACTAATAGGTTCAGGCATAGGAACAAAAGAGCTGAAGAATTCAGTGTGAACGTCACAATACCACAGCACAGTACTCTACCTCCCTCTAGTGTGCATATTCTGTCATTACTCTATCATTCCAGTGACAGCAAAGGCAATGTCAATGATGAAGAAACCACCATAACACTGCACAGCAAACACACAAACAGGCTTTACCATACGAAACCCTTTGCACATAAATATGATTTTAGCCATCTGTGTCAGCCATACTAACGGATATGAAACTGAAAGACAACAACAGTGCCTTTACCTTGGTGAACACTGCCCCTCTGTGGAGTGGAATATAATAGCACTTCATATGAACCACAGTGCAGCACAGGGCACCAAAGGCTTTATGGTGCAGTATAGAACAGGACATTCTTATTTTTAAAAAAGTTTTAATTTACCTTGTGGTATCCAATTGGTAGTTACAGTCTTGTCTCATCGCTGCAACTCCCGTATGGACTCGGGAGAGGTGAATGTTGAGAGCTGTGCGTCCTCCGAAACACAACCCAACCAAGCCGCACTGCTTCTTGACACAATGCCCACTTAACCCGGAAGCCAGCCGCACCAATGTGTCGGAGGAAATACTATATACCTGGCGACCGTGTCAGCGTTCACTGCGCCCGGGCCGCCACAGGAGTCGCTAGTGCACGATGGGACAAGGACATCCCTGCCAGCCAAACCCCCCCCCTTACTCAGATGACGCTGGGCCAATTGTGCGCCGCCCCATGGGTCTCCCGGTCGCGGCCGGCTGCGACAGAGCCTGGACTCGAACCCAGAATCTCTAAGAAGGACTACTGATTTTCTGCCATAGTTATGAGTATTCCTAACCATGTGACATGCCAGTGAGGGAAGCCAGTGAGGGAAAGTGTCATAGTGGAGAGAATATATATATATATATATGATTAGTTAGTTACACACCTGTTTTCCCTTTGTTGTCCGTTGTGTAGTATTGGCGCACTCTGTGGCTCTTCTTCAGTGGCCTGGAAGAGAAAGGAGAGCACTGGTCAGCTAAGAGCTATAGTATCTGTCATCACAAACAGGAACAACACACACAGGAAGAACAAAAAAGGAGGGGAAGAGTTACTAGGAAAATGGTAGAATGAAGGTGCTCATTGGTAATGGGTAATTGGTGTTCGTATAATTAAAATCTTTATATATACACTGCTCAAAAAAATAAAGGGAACACTAAAATAACACATCCTAGATCTGAATGAATGAAATATTCTTATTAAATAGTTTTTTCTTTACATAGTTGAATGTGCTGACAACAAAATCACACAAAACGTATCAATGGAAATCAAATGTATCAACCCATGGAGGTCTGGATTTGGAATCACACTCAAAATTCAAGTGGAAAACCACACTACAGGCTGATCCAACGTTGATGTAATGTCCTTAAAACAAGTCAAAATGAGGCTCAGTAGTGTGTGTGGGCTCCACGTGCCTGTATGACCTCCCTACAATGCCTGGGCATGCTCCTGATGAGGTGGCGGATGGTCTCCTGAGGGAGACCTGGACTAAAACATCCGCCAACTCCTGGACAGTCTGTGGTCTGTTGGTGGATGGAGCGAGACATGATGTCCCAGATGTGCTCAATTGGATTCAGGTCTGGGGACCGGCGGGCCAGTCCATAGCATCAATGCCTTCCTCTTGCAGGAACTGCTGACACACTCCATCCACATGAGGTCTAGCATTGTCTTGCATTAGGAGGAACCCAGGGCCAACCGTACCAGCATATGGTCTCACAAGGGGTCTGAGGATCTCATCTTGGTACCTAATGGCAGTCAGGCTACCTCTGGCGAGCACATGGAGGGCTGTGCTGCCCCCCAAAGAAATGCCAACCCACACCATGACTGACCCACCGCCAAACCAGTCATGCCGGAGGATGTTGCAGGCAGCAGAACGTTCTCCATGGTGTCTCCAGACTCTGGCACATCTGTCACATGTGCTCAGTGTGAACCTGCTTTCATTTGTGAAGAGCACAGGGCGCCAGTGGCGAATTTGCTAATCTTGGTGTTCTCTGGCAAATTCCAAACGTCCTGCACGGTGTTGGGCTGTAAGCACAACCCCCACCTGTGGACGTCGGGCCCTCATACCCCCTCATGGAGTCTGTTTCTGACCGTTTGAGCAGACACATGCACATTTGTGGCCTGCTGGAGGTCATTTTGCATTTTGATTTCACAGAAGTGTGATTGACTTGGAGTTACATTGTGTTGTTTAAGTGTTCCTTTTATTTTTTTGAGCAGTGTATTTAACATTTAATTATGGAGTTGTCACACATACAGCTAACAAATGGAAATGTCTGCTCTACTCAAAATTACAACCAACTAATTGCAGGACTACCGTAAAAATGGAAAGTGAGGAAAGTGAAAGGGGGAGAAAGTAAGGAAATCGTCTGTCGGCACTGCATTATAGACCAACATTTATTAAAGAAAATTGTGAAAAATAAAAAAGTTTCATTTAAGGACCAAAAATGGACAGCTGTGAAATATAGATTGCAAAACAGTTTTACGAAGATTAACGATGTACCGATTCCATGGCACATGACTAATGAACTGATACACAAAACAAAGCTGGATTCAAAAACAGTTGTTCAACTTAAATTATACCAAATTCTTGCAACCAATAGAATGATACATATACTGTACAGTGCATTCTGAAAATATTCAGACCTCCTGATTTTTTCCACAAATTCCAGTCGGGAGGTCCTGAGTGCTCTTGAGCAGGTTTTCATCAAGGATCTCTTTGTACTTTTTCTTTCTCTCAATCCTGACTAATCTCCCTGTCCTTGAAAAATAATCCCCACCGCATGATGCTGCCACCACCATGCTTCACCGTAGGGATTGGTGCCAGGTTTCCTCCAGACGTGATGCTTGGCATTCAGGCCAAAGAGTTCAATCTTGGTTCAGAGACCAGGGAAGACCAGAAGCCTTGCTTCTCATGGTCAGAGTCCTTTAGGTGCCCTTTGGCAAACTCCAAGTGGGCTGTCATGTGCCTTTTACTGAATTGGCTTCTGTCTGGCCACTATACAATAAAGGCCTGATTGGTGGAGTGCTGCAGAAATGGTTGTCCTTCTGGAAGGTTCTCCCATCTCAACAGAGGAACTCCGGAGCTCCGTCAGAGTGACCATCAGGTTCTTGGTAACCTCTTTATGGCAAATAAAAATCTAAACTGGATGGTTTTCAGAGATCCATGGGAGGGGTTGAGTGGAGCTGAAGGTTGGGACTAAAAACAAACAAAATATAACTATTTAAAAAATAGACTGTGTCCATAAAATGTATACACAGTTGAAGTCGGAAGTTTAAATACACTTAGGTTGGAGTCATTAAAACTCGTTTTTCAACCACTCCACAAATTTCTTGTTAACAATCTATAGTTTTGGCAAGTCGGTTAGGACATCTACCTTGTGCATGACACACGTAATTTTTCTAGCAATTGTTTACAGACAGATTATTTCACTTAATCACAATTCCAGTGGGTCAGAAGTTTACAGTGCCTTGCGAAAGTATTCGGCCCCCTTGAACTTTGCGACCTTTTGCCACATTTCAGGCTTCAATCATAAAGATATAAAACTGTATTTTTTTGTGAAGAATCAACAACAAGTGGGACACAATCATGAAGTGGAACGACACTTATTGGATATTTCAAACTTTTTTAACAAATCAAAAACTGAAAAATTGGGCGTGCAAAATTATTCAGCCCCTTTACTTTCAGTGCAGCAAACTCTCTCTAGAAGTTCAGTGAGGATCTCTGAATGATCCAATGTTGACCTAAATGACTAATGATGATAAATACAATCCACCTGTGTGTAATCAAGTCTCCGTATAAATGCACCTGCACTGTGATAGTCTCAGAGGTCCGTTAAAAGCGCAGAGAGCATAATGAAGAACAAGGAACACACCAGGCAGGTCCGAGATACTGTTGTGAAGAAGTTTAAAGCCGGATTTGGATACAAAAAGATTTCCCAAGCTTTAAACATCCCAAGGAGCACTGTGCAAGCGATAATATTGAAGTGGAAGGAGTATCAGACCACTGCAAATCTACCAAGACCTGGCCGTCCCTCTAAACTTTCAGCTCATACAAGGAGAAGACTGATCAGAGATGCAGCCAAGAGGCCCATGATCACTCTGGATGAACTGCAGAGATCTACAGCTGAGGTGGGAGACTCTGTCCATAGGACAACAATCAGTCGTATATTGCACAAATCTGGCCTTTATGGAAGAGTGGCAAGAAGAAAGCTATTTCTTAAAGATATCCATAAAAAGTGTCGTTTAAAGTTTGCCACAAGCCACCTGGGAGACACACCAAACATGTGGAAGAAGGTGCTCTGGTCAGATGAAACCAAAATTGAACTTTTTGGCAAGAATGCAAAACGTTATGTTTGGCGTAAAAGCAACACCCTGAACACACCATCCCCACTGTCAAACATGGTGGTGGCAGCATCATGGTTTGGGCCTGCTTTTCTTCAGCAGGGACAGGGAAGATGGTTAAAATTGATGGGAAGATGGATGGAGCCAAATACAGGACCATTCTGGAAGAAAACCTGATGGAGTCTGCAAAAGACCTGAGACTGGGACGGAGATTTGTCTTCCAACAAGACAATGATCCAAAACATAAAGCAAAATCTACAATGGAATGGTTCAAAAATAAACATATCCAGGTGTTAGAATGGCCAAGTCAAAGTCCAGACCTGAATCCAATAGAGAATCTGTGGAAAGAACTGAAAACTGCTGTTCACAAATGCTCTCCATCCAACCTCACAGAGCTCGAGCTGTTTTGCAAGGAGGAATGGGAAAAAATGTCAGTCTCTCGATGTGCAAAACTGATATAGACATACCCCAAGCGACTTACAGCTGTAATCGCAGCAAAAGGTGGCGCTACAAAGTATTAACTTAAGGGGGCTGAATAATTTTGCACGCCCAATTTTTCAGTTTTTGATTTGTTAAAAAGGTTTTAAATATCCAATAAATGTCGTTCCACTTCATGATTGTGTCCCACTTGTTGTTGATTCTTCACAAAAAAATACAGTTTTATATCTTTATGTTTGAAGCCTGAAATGTGGCAAAAGGTCGCAAAGTTCAAGGGGGCCGAATACTTTCGCAAGGCACTGTACATACACTAAGTTAACTGTGCCTTTAAACAGCTTGGAAAATTATGTCCGGCTTTAGAAGCTTTTGATAGGCTAATTGACATCATTTGAGTCAATTGGAGGTGTACCTGTGGATGTATTTCAAAGCCTACCTTCAAACTCAGTGCCTCTTTGCTTGACATCATGGGAAAATAAAAATAAATCAGCCAAGACCTCAGTAAATAAATTGTAGACTTCCACAAGTCTTGTTAATCCTTAGGAGCAATTTCCAAAACGCCCGAAGGTACCACATTCATCTGTACAAACAATAGTATGCAAGTATAAACACCATGGGACCTAGCATCATACCACTCAGTAAGGAGACGCGTTCTGTCTCCTAGAGATGAATGTACTTTGGTGCGAAAAGTGCAAATCAATCCCAGAACAACAGCAAAGGACCATGTGAAGATGCTGGAGGAAACAGGTACAAAAGTATCCATATCCACAGTAAAACGAGTCCTATATCGATATAACCTGAAATGCCGCTCAGCAAGGAAGAAGCCACTGCTCCAAACCGCCATAAAAGCCAGACTACCGTTTGCAACTGCACATGGGGACAAAGATCATTATTTTTGGAGAAATGTCCTCTGGTCTGATGAAACACAAATATAACTGTTTGGCCATAATGACCATCGTTATGTTTGGAGTAAAAAGAGGGAGGCTTGCAAGCAGAAGAACACCATCCCAAACGTGAAGCACGGGGGGTGGCAGCATCATGTTGTGGGGGTACTTTGCTGCAGGAGGGACTGGTGCACTTCACGAAATAGATGGCATCATGAGGAAAAGAAAATGATGGACAGAAGCATGTGAGAAATCACTTTAGCCCCAAAGGAAAAGCAGGCTGAAAACAACAGCAGTTAAAATCTGCAGTAAAAGCCCACAGGCGTGTGAAATATAATGTTATACTAGGTACAGCCAAAGCCATAAAGCTTTAAACCCTCCAGCTGCGACAGAGTGGGGAAAAGAGAGAATACCATAGTGAGGAAATGTAGAGGCGGAGAGGAAAAGGGGAGGGGGAAGGGGTGAAAGC